>NW_016806197.1:1140407-1268912 GCF_001698545.2 Rhinopithecus bieti
TTTTTTTTTTTTTTGAGACAAGGTCTTGCCCTGTTGCCCAGGCTGGAGAGCAGTGGCATGATTATGTCTCATTGCAGCCTCAAACTCCTGGACTCAAGTGATCCTCCCACCTCAGCCTCCTGAGTAGCTGGGACTGCAGTCACACACCACCGCCCACCACTCCTGACTAATTTTTTGTAATTTTCGGAAAGATGGGGTTTCACCATGTTGCCCAGGCTGGTTTCAAACTCCTGGGCTCAAGCTATCCTCCCACCTCTGCCTCCCAAAGTGTTGGGAGTACAGGCGTGAGCCACCAGACCTGGAGAGTAAATTTTTATTTTGCAAATTTTATCATAAAAATTTTCAACTATAAGCAAAAGTATAGAAATTTCAATATAGCGAGTCCCTGTATTGCCTCTCCAAACTTAACAATTAGTGAGATTTTTGTATCATTTATTCATATTTCTCTTTCTGCCTTCCTTCTCCCTTTCTTCTTTTCTTTTTAATTGGTAAAGTCATTTAAAATAAATTCCAACCTTCACATCATTTCACACCTATGTACATAGCATATGTGTCTTTTAAAAAAAGACAGATATTTGGTTACATAACTAACATGCCATTACCACATCTTAAAAGTTAAAAACTAATTTCTTGGTGAAATATTACACTCCTTCCATATTCAGACTTCGCTGAGTGTATCCATTTGTCTATTGCCATTTGGTCTGTGTGAATCAGGATCTCAACAAGATTCATATATTTTGTGGCGGATAGCCTCTTAAGACTCTTTTAATCCACAGCTGGTTCCACCCTGTTTTTGTGTCACTGGCTTGTGAAAGGTCAACCAGGTCAGTTGTCCCATAGAAGTCTCTCTCCCTGGGTGCTTCTGTTCGCTTCTTCTCGATGTCATTTAACTGATATTTCTGTCTCTGTATTTTCTGTAAATTGAAGGTTAGTGCTAAAGAATCCATTGGATTCTTCCAATTCAACTCTAAATCTTCTGTGTTTTGCTTTTTCTACAAGAATTTTTTTTTTTTTTTTTTTTTTTTTTTTTTTTTTTTTTTTTTTTTTTTTTTTGAGATGGAATTGCACTTGTCACCCAGGCTAGAGTGCAGTGCTGCGATCTCGGCTCACTGCAACCTCCGCCTGCCTCCTGGGTTCAAGCGATTCTCCTGCCTCAGCCTCCTGAGTAGCTGGGATTACAAGCATGTGCTACCATGTCCAGCTAATTTTTATATTTTTTGAAAAGACAGGTTTCACAATGTTAGCCAGGCTAGTCTTGAACTCCTGACCTCAGGTGACTCGCCCACCTTGGCCTCCCAAAGTGCTATAATAATATTTCATAAGTGAAACTGGGCACTCCTTATTGCATTCTATCGAAAGACCCCTACTGTCAGGCTGTCCCTCTCTTAGTAAGGTTCAGATGGTGACAGCCACTTTTTTCCAATATTAAAATCGCTACCAAACTTGCATTTATTGATCTCCTCATTGATCATTTGTGCCCCACTGAAGCAGGTACTTCGTGATAGTTCCAACACAGTGACTTTTAAATTATGCAGTAGCTCTGCATAACAAACTATCCCAAAACTTGACGGCCTAAAACAATTATTTGTGCACAATTCCGTAGGTCACAGTTTGGGTAGAGCTTTGCTGAGCATTTTTTTCTGTACAGCCATGTGGCATTAGCTGGATTCCTTCATTCTACTGCATCCAGCTGGTGCCTGGGCTGGCAAGTCCAACAAGGTCTTGCTCATGGGCCTGGCTCCTCAGTGGTCATCCTCTCTTTCCAAATGGTTAGTTTGGGCTTCCTTATAGCGTGATGGTCTCTGGGTTGCTCTTGTGACTGGCTTTGAAGAGGGTATTCTAGTAACAAAGGCAGAAGCTATGGGTCTCTTAAGGCCCAGCCTTGAGAGTTACACAGCGTCACATCCATCTCATTCAATTGGCCAGAACAAGTCATGGGACCATTGTAGATCAAAAGGATTTGAAATAGACTCTACCTCTTGCTGGGGAGGTCACAAGGTCACAGTGCAAAAGAGGATGGGAAGTACCATTGTGGCCATCTTTGGGAGCACAATCGCAATTATGTGGGGACACAAGAGGTGGTGACAGTCTAATCCCTCCACCATAAAGTTCCCATCACACTTCCATCTCACTGTGTCCTCCACTTGTGTGCTTTGCAAAGTCAGATCATCCATTACAGGTCGTAAAGGGTGACCTTCTAATTTGGTTTATTTTTCCACCTTTTCTTGTAAATAATTTTCTTTCATTAACTAGGGCGATCACATTAGTCCTTGCAAGGCACGATAAATGGTTTGTTCCTTTCCTTCCATTGCCAGCGTTCAAAGGATTTGAAGTCCTAATTACCTACAATGGTCACCAGTGAATTATTTTTTGTTTAGTGTGTGCACTTTGTTTTGTTGTGTTGTTGTTTCTAAACTCCCCCTGTCAGTAGCATGGAGAGTTCATGTTTTTACACATTTAGTGTATTTTGGTAATTAAGCATCATTTTTGATGCTCAACTTGCTCTGTCTTTGGCCAGTGGTCCCCTTGCATATTGTCTAGTGTGTTATTTTGACATATGCCCACTAGTCCTCTGTAGCTTCCGTTTGTTTCTGACACACCAAAATGTCCCACTTGATTTACATATTTTCTGTCCCAGAACTGATTTCTTCCATTGGGAAATAGTATTTACAGACCACCCTTTAGGCACTAGGAGTAGTTAGTGCTGCAATGTTGCCTTTGCTTTCAGGTTGGGCCAGTTAAAAAAAAAAAAAAATTAAATCATGAGTTAATCCTGATAGTTTCAATTACATTGCAGGAATTTTTCTTATCCCCTTTGGCTTTACACTTGTCCTTTTTTTTTTTCTCTTATGTTAAAAATATTGGCTTCAAATTATTCATTTGTTGTATCATACAATGTAGAATTATCACAAAGTATTATTACTAATGTTGTTACTAAAAATAAGACTGCAGAATGGAGTTGAACACTGTGTGGCAGCATTATTTGTTCCTATAAAATATTTCATCATGCATGCACAGGTTAAATAATGTCTTCTAAAGTCACTTGATATCATTATTTTCTCTGTGTGATTATGTCACCAAATTGATGTAGAGTTGGCTCATTCATTTAAAATGTATGTTTTTTGAATCTACAAAACATTGACATGATTCAAAGGTGTCTCTTTTCCTTCTGTCCCCTGTACCCTCTTCTACAGATAATGATTTATATTTATTTTTTATTTATCTCTTCAGGGTTGCTTTTTGAAAATGTAAGCAAATCAGTAAATATATTTATATCATCTCTCTTTCTTACACAAAAGATTTGTGTTCTACATTTCTCACTTTTTTTTTTTTTTTTTTTTGCATCGACTTTCTTTGTGTAGATGCTCCATTGTTTATTCCCACAGTCCCCTATTAATGGAGACACCTTGGTTGATTCCAATCCTCTGCTAATACGAATATGCCGCAGTGAATAATTTTGTGCATATGCCTTATAGTATTTTTGGCTGTGTGTCTACAGGATGGATTCCTAGAAGTGAGAGCTCTGTTTCAAAGGGTCAAATCCTATGTAAGTTTTCTGGATGTTGCCTAATTTCCCTCCATAAGGGGTCATACCCTTTCACACCTTTCCCAGCAATATAGAATAGGGCCTGTTTCCTCACAGGCTCATCCACAAATGATGCTGACAAACATGAGTTTTCGCCAATCTGGTGGCTAAGCATACTCTTAATTTGCATTTCTTTCGCTCTAGCATCTTTTCCTGTATTCAAGGGCCATTTCTTTTCTCCTGGGAACTGCCTGCTGATGTCCTTTGCACATTTTTCCATCAGATTCTTCATCTTTTTCTTCATAAATCTTAGGAGCTCTTTATGATGAATGGCATTAGCCTTTATCCTACAAGTCTGCCAAGGTTTGCCTTTGGAATCTGTTTCTGGTGTTTTTTGCCCACATGGCTTTTGAGACAGCACCTGACATCTTGAAGCAATTCCATGGTGACAGGGCCTCCCAGGACAAGACTGCACACCGAGGTTCTGTGGAAACATCTGAGAAGTTGCTTCTCAGACTCAGTTAAGCTACTGAAATTTATAATCAGACTCAACTCTAAGCCTCCTGGATCCCACTTCACAAGTCAATCTGATCAGAAGTGTCTTACCACAAAGGAAGGCTGAGGCTTGTCCCTTTGCTTAGAAGCAACAAAAGTGTCAGGGAACCCTTAGAGAGGGCGGCGGCTTCAGAGACCTTCAGGAGGTGTCCTCATTCCTACAGCTACTCAGCTTAGATGGGACCTGTGGCTGTGGTTTTCGAGCACTGTCCCTGCCTGAGTCTGGGGGGAGAATCATATCCTTCTGACATAATGCTCAACTGTAGTAGCTTATATTGACGCTATGAGGGCTCAGAAAAGTGGTTCGTGGGAACATCACCATTTTATACGTCCAGGCATCCCATCAATTCAGTATGACACCTTCTCAGTGACTGACTCACTCGTGGGTCCCAGGACTGGAGAAAGCAGGGACCCACGACACGGGATAGAAAACGGTGGTGGTTTTTGTTACAGAGAAAAACAAGATGGTCTATTCGTGTGACCTGATGCCCAACGAGGCTGAGAGGAGTATCCAGTCACTTCACTCTCAGGCAAGAGAAAGAAAAGTGAAGACAACATTGGACTGATGACGTCATGATCTTGTCTGTTCCCAATCCTAATCATGACCTAACAATTTAAAAGTAATAATGAAATAATGATATCCGAACACATGATTTTACATCATGCTCCAGAATTTACAAAGCACTGTTGCATTTTATGCTCACAAGCACCATACCAGTGTGTGGTAGAGTGTGCTTGAAAGTCACAGAAACCCCAAGCTACGTGAGGTTAAGTTGCCAGGATCACACAGCTAAGAAAGGGGGAGCTTCAGCTGGAATCCAAACCAAGGCTGGCTGTGGGCGTGTGCCGTGCCTGCAGTCACACAGGACCCTGTGCCCAGGAGGGCCCATGCTTGGTTTAACGCTCTGCTGTTGCAGTCATGAGATTCACTTCTACCATGTTTGTACAGGGGGAACTGTTCATTTTGCACAGAGCTCCTCAAGTTGTGTCGCCAGTCCTGCCCAGACTACATGTGATTTTTCTCCTAAGAATTAAAGTAGCAAATCTAAACTTTTTGAAATATAATTTATTGAATAGTCTTTGTTTCAAGTGGAATTGATACTTAGATTTGTGTAAAGACAGGGGCCAGGTTATTGAAGACCTTAACACCCACGAGATGAAGTTGTGGTGGCTTCATGTGTTAGCTCCTAGCCTAGGACCATAAGACCACTTCAGATAACATTTTTTGGTGCCTAAGACATATATTCTAATCAGGCCAAATTCCCCTGCAAAACAAATAAATGAAGTAGAAGGATTTGTTTTAAAAAAAGACAGAGAGAAGAGAAATGTTTATTTTACTGGAATTTTATTATACCAAATATTGTTCCAATATGTAGGCCATGATGTGGAGCTCTAAAACCTATTTCTTATGAAGAAGTATATAAGAAAGTCATGTTTGTGTTGGTAAGATTTAATCGTCAATCTCCTAGTGAGCTGGGAGAATTCTTGCCACTTTGCAAGACACCGCCTTAACCATAAGACCTATGGAAATCCCGTTTGTAGTGTCATTCTGGGATCACAAAAGGCTTCCATTTAAAATATGTCTTTCATTTTTCTACAGAAATGTATATAGATTGCTATCTAACATTTGGAAATTCATAGATTAATTAATTTAAAAGATGTTCAATGGAAGGAAAGAAGAGAAAATGAGCAGTGATAGCTAAAGATAAAGAAAGCCTGATCAATGTATATTTGCTTTTTCAAAAAGCATTTAATAGGAAACCTCTTATACTCTGGGCCCCTTACTGACCACTGCAGTTCCGGGAGAAATGATGGAAACACAAAACATTTTAGTAAATATAATTATAATGAGTTCCAATTACTTACAGAATATATATTTTTCTTTGCATCATGGGTCACATGTGAAACTGTTGTATTAATTTTAAAAGAGAGAGAAATGCTTCCTAACACACATTAGTTGGAATAGCATAATGACCAGTATAACCAGTTTCTTAAACAAGTCAATTAGAGGAGACGATCTTTCAGGTATCCAATTTGATTTATTATTCACTTGGGAATTAACAGAGAATGGATCTTGATATAAATTCCTCTGTAGGTTTTATTATATTGGCATTTTGGTGGATAGATAATATATAGAACCCCTGGGCCTATCACTATCAAAGATGCTATTGATTGTATCAGCAACATTATCCTGTGATTTTCCCTCATAACTATTTATGCAACTCTCTGTGATTTGTAATTCAGCAGTAATCATTTTCTGTGGCTGCTGCAATTTTCTTTCCATGGGGTACTTAGGCTATGTACTGAAACAAGGCTTGATTTTAAGCCCAAAGATTTGGGGTTTCGTTTTAGAATAATGGAGAAGGAGATCAAAGAAGTTTTAGAATTAGAATTAATTGTTAAGGATGAGAAGGAAACATTAGTCCTTTATTTTATTAGTTCCATGGGTGGATCAGAGATAAGCAGTGGCAAAGTGGGAGAACACAGATAAAATCAGAGGTGATTTCATCAGGGTTGCAGGAGAGGAAATTAGCAGGAACCTGATGCTTGGACGAGGTTGAGTCTACTGTTCCCTGCTGACTCCTTTCGGGGCTGCTTCTGAGCACTTCGTGGGCTTGGAAAGGGAGTAGAATCTTTTTAAAGCCCTGCTTATCCCCTCAGGGAGAAAAAAAAAAATCTCTGAGGGCCCTGGACTTGGGCTGAAACAGTTTCAATAGGGTTGAAACCTTGCTGTGGGAACAGAGGCACAGAGTAAGGTTGGGGAGGAAGGGCTAGCTTTTACTTGCTTAACTGAAGAGCGGCAACATGAAGGTGACGCACAAAACACACTTGTTTACTTTTCTCCATCCATCGTGAAGAAGAAACACGCAGAAAAGAACGTTTGCAGCACCCAGGTTGCAGGTGCATCAGAAATAGAGAAATGTATTCACACCCTGAAGCTGATGCCAAGGCCTTCTTAAGGAAACTCTAGGGCATCGGAAAGGAGTACTTCGATTAGGTCTCCCTGACTCAGGATAACTAACATCCCAGAACTTTCACTGGTAATTTTGCTCAAACTTTGTCTCCGAGATCACACGTTCTCAGTCACAGAACCATGAGTCATTATATTTCATCCAAAGATGCCCTGCAATCCTGCCATGTTTTGCAGCTGCCACACCCACAGCAGTGCACCTGATTTTCTGTCGATTAAAATGGTCCAACAGTGGGCGCCCCTCCCCACTACCTCGGAAGAGCACCTATTTGTCCTTTAGAATCTACCTTGTCCAGGGCTTTTATATCCCTGGCCTTTGAATCGATCATCAACTCTTTGTATCGTGACTAAGGGAGAGGCTTTCTGGCAAAATCTTGTCAGCGATGTTGATTTCTCCTCCACGTTGCTGCTGAAACTGGGATGCAGTCTTCACATTGGCTTTCTTCTTCAGGAAATGTACAGGAGCCTCTTGCCTTGTAATGCACAGTCTGTCTCATTCATAAAGTCTTGTCCTGGAAAATGCCTCATTCATCCCTGCAGAAGACCCGCCGTTGGGAGGGCAGGGGTGTTCGAAACCTTGGGAGACAGAAGACAATAGTGGAATGCTTGGCAGCAGTGCCTGGGCTGCTTTAGCAACATGCACCCACGCCAGGGAGAGGATAAAACGCTGCAGTTGTTTACTTGCCTCTCTGGAGCAAAAGAGTCTCTTCGCCTACAATATAGATGCCAAATCCTCAGGTCCTGAGTGAGGAAATGATGAGCTTCGCTGGGGATTGGCATGAAGTCCTGTGCTTCAAGATAGCACGGCGTTTTGCTTGAAAGCATTCGTTGTTTAAAGAGAGAAATGAGAATTGTGGGATTTTTTGTCAATCAAGAGTCAGCCAACTTCCTCTCCCACTGGCCGCTCACGCAGAATGCCCACCGTGCCCTGCGGTGCCCTGCCATGGAGACAGGCTGGCCTGCTCTCTGGTCACCAAAGGCATTTGCTTCCCTTTCAGAATCTGATCACAGGCAACTTAAATGTGCCAACGTTACCCGTATTAGTAATTGCAAAATAATAAACATGGCAAATTTCATATTAATAAGGCATCCAGTGTAACTCCTTTTGCAGAAAGAGCTCTCTGGAATCGTAAGCCTAATAGATCTGTGTTTATTGCTCCACCAGCAGCATAATGTGACTGATTTACAAGAGTTTAACTCAAGTGTTAGTCTGACAGTGACGAAGAGCTCCTCACTGGTGCAGTCACTTACACGATCATATTAGTTGCCTCCTCTATTAAAGCAGTGTGGTCGATAATTGGAATGCTTTTATGTCTAGTGGTTCTGACAAGCCTCTTCTTCAGGTCACATATGGGCGGTCTAGCTCTCCGCTCAGCCCAACAGTGGCAAATAATTTAAACTGAGAAAGTATTGTTCTCCTCGTATTGTGGAGCAAGGGCAGTTCAAGGGAAGTGAGACTGTGCACTGGCTACCTGCTGGTGTGCAGTAAAATAAGGTGGACATGATACAGGGTTGGGAGTACAATTAAATCTATTTTGCACCAATGTGTTGCTGGACAGATGAGTTTCCACATGGCAGAGCTTTATGATCTTTAAGGTAGACTGAACTAATAGATTGGTGTGGAGCGCACTGAAGTTACCAAGGATGAGAAAGCAGGCAGTAGTACATTTGAACTACAGGTTTCTCATATGCTCCACGTCATGCTGAGTTTTTATAGCTCCTGGCTTTCAAAAAGCCTGTTTCAAAGAGGTTTGCGCTAGACTGGGCATGCAGTTTTGCTCTGCAGATATTGTCGCTACCGATTTAGTGGAATGCAATTAGGAAGCCTAAATTAAGTGGTAATGGAGAACCAGCTCTTGAAACTGGGGTTTCCACGGCAACCACTGCTTACAATACTGCCTTCAGTTAGTTTTCCCACTTTATCTGCAAAATGCACAATTGAGCTTTAAAACAGCTCGGCGCTGAAAAACGCACTGTAAACAACTGTTTGCAAGGAGAGTTTTACACTGTCTTTAAATACAACAAACTATCACATAAAATTTACTTGCCCTCCCTAATAAAGCAAAATCTGGGTTGCCAATCGGTTAGCGATTTTAAAATTTATTATTCCTTTCCCCTGTTTGGATTTATTTTTAAGGGAAGGTGTCATGAGTCATTAGATCTCTTAACTTTGGTCATTCTTGCTGCATTTTCAGCTCCCCTGACAATCTGCCTATCCCACAGTCCCTTGCTAAAATGTGTTTCATCTCAGGAAAGAATTGTTTCAAATAAACATACAATATGCTCCTTTTCTAGGTTCTTTTCGTATTTTGATAACATTTTACAGATTCTGCTTGTATTTTCTCTTTGTAACATGTCATAGATTTGCAAGACTTTCCTATTTACTAATTTGTCATTTATCTTCTTTCCAGCTTACTACTCTTTTAAAAGTCCATGTTTCATTTCTCTATACATTCGGCGATTAACCATCGAGACTGTCTTTTGCCAGCCTAAGTAGCAAGAGGAGACAGTTAAAAGACAATATGAAAGCAGGTGTATTGCTAAACACACAGTTGTTTAAAACAGCTATGACGAACTTGTACTTTTGTAAAACTCATTTTCTTTCGCGGTAGGAATTCATATTGTTTTATTGTAGAGTTGTCATTTTTGCTTAGGTGCATCAGAAATGCATACACTCAGGCACACGTATACAGCTACAGTTACGCATGCATTTTTTTAGTGGGGAAAAAATCAAATTGGGTTCTGTAAAGAGGAGAAGAGGATGGAATCAAATTTGGGGTCTCCTAGCTGTAATACTCTGTTTAATTGCCAGTCTTAACAGGATGAGCACTGGAACATGTCCGGACAGATCCAGGCAGCTGGTGAAAACTCATGAATTCTCCGCAGCACAGAAGGTAATGTTTCCCAGCAGTTTGTGCTCTCTCAAGGTTGTCGTATTATACGTGTGTTATTTTCACCGCGAGAACATGCAGAGAGGGAGGGAGGCAGAGAGCATGTGCATGCGTGTGTGTGTGTGTGTGTGTGTGTGTGTCATTACAGTCCCTCCCATTTATGTGGCATTCGGTGAGAAAACTCCATTCTGGTGTCAGTGATCATGTCTGAGTCTGTCTGATAGGTTCTCTGTAGACGTGGAATATGTCAGGTGGGGAGTGTGCCCTTCACAGTAAGCATGTACCTTTAGCAGCGTGGCCTGGCTGTTTGAATTCTGATTTGTTTCAGAGTCATCGGTTTTGGCCTAAAGCTGATTTAGGTGGTACCAAAGCTTTATGGAAAACCCCGTTTTTCTTACTGCTCAGTGATGCTCTTGAGTGGTTCCTACAGTTTTCACACTTTGAGAATATAAATGTTGAAGAAAACCAAAGAGCCACGTTAAAAAAAAAATTGGTTGCTGTTTTAATTTTCGGCTCATGGTATTTCTAAAAGTGTCTTTATTACATATCTTGACATTGTTTTAAACACCACCAATGCTTCATTGTAGATCTTTGTTACAAAAATATGTCTGTCATCTTAAATCTTTAAGAATTTAATCTTGGAGAAGTTATATACATCTTTTTGTTTAGTAATTGATAAACTTGAGAGATATTCTCCAATCCCATTTCAACTATTGATAAGGCACATTGCGTATCTTTCCCGTGCCTTAAAATAAAATGTTAATTCAGTGAGTTCTAAATTTAAATCTTCTATGGGAAGAAACCTGGAGTAGTAATGTGCTCACAACTTTTGTAAGGCATCTTGTTTCAACATGGCTGGCGTTTTCTGCAAAATACACAAGAACACACAGAAATGGCCCTAGTCTGGCAACAACGTGCAGGTTGATGTGTGTGCATTCAATTCCACTTGACAAATCTTTGGGGCAAAGAGAAGGTTCTACTGTAGGGAAATGTCTTAGCACATTCCAAAAGTGCATTTTTTGCAAGCTATATTTTTAGACTAAACATATGTTCAATGATTTGCCCTCTCCAGGGAACAGGTTTGCATTCAGGCCACTGAGAGGATGGAGGCTGCATCACAGAGGAGGCCGTGGGAGGTCACAGGTACGGCCTCTCCTTCTGACTGTACATAGAATTCCGCAAGCTGTGTGGTCAGAATGCCAGGGACAGCCAGGAGCTGCTGTCATCGTTCCAGGTGGAGCTGACAGACTGTCTCAGAAGCGCCCACCTGCGCGTGCGCCCCCCTCTTCCCGGCACTGGCTAGAGATGCGCAGAATCCTAACCACGGCCACTGTTTCCTGCCTCAACGAGCCATGCCCTACAAGAAACAAACGCATCGCCCCAGAATTCTTATAAAGTTACAATCATCTGCTTAACTCTTCTAATTTCCTTTTCCTTCAACGTAAACTTTAATTTCAGGTATCTTCTATATAACACAGAAGTCACGTTCTGGATAGAATTAAAAGGAAATTAACTTGGGGTTTAGGATGGACGTTTTTTGCCTTATTTTGCTTCTTAGTAACTGAAAGTGAAGTCTTAATAATCAGAATATTATTAATCCATCTCCATTTTTCTACTTTAAAGGCACAACGTAGATTTTGGTTCCAGTTGGTATAACTTTAAGGAGAGTAATGAATATTCCATGTGAAGGCAGCGTGTATGAAAGTGTGCTGGGGAAGTTCTAGGAGTCTTTGTGTTTTGTTTCAGTTTTGAAGATTAAATGCAAGTTTAATTCTTTAATGAATATATAAGTCTGTCGATGCCCTTTCTTGAGGACCCTATGGTTAAATTATTGTGTCAAATCGTTGTATTTCATTCTGTCTCCAGTGTGGGGGTAGCATAGAGAGGTGGTGGGTAGGGCTGGCGGTGAATACGTGTGCTTTTCTTAAGCGACACTAGTTTTGGAACATGTAAGGATTCCAAAGGTTAATGTAGATTAAAATGCTGTCTGCCATGAACTTTAGAAATTGAAATAAATGTGGTTGGTAAAAGAAGATCTGTGTTTTGATTACACGGAAATGCTTTTGTAGGCCTTTTCTTTCAGGTGAAGTAAACACCTTAAAAATAAGCACAATAAATATGCTTCTAAGTACGGTGCATTGTCATTGTAATTAGCTCTTCCTCCTTTATGAGGTTGCATGCATCAGATTACGTCTAATTACTCCCAAGCAGTTTGCTGGTTTCCTATTTTTGTGAAAAGTCTCACAATACATCTTTACAACCATAAAGACACTCATTTGCTTATACTGAGGCCTTTATGGGCAACTCGCTTTCTTTTTATTTGAGGGGAAAAATTAAAGGTGAGCATCATTAGGAATCTCTCTTTAAACCCAGCAATCTATGCACACTGCAAAGAATCAATGCCCAGTAGGCGAGCTGGAGTTCTACAATACATTCTTGCACTTACAGACTTTTTCTTGACCAGGTAGCTGGTAATGCCATAGAAATTGATTATTTGTGATATTCTTATCATTGTTTAAAACATCTCATTGCTTTTCCTCTACAGATTAAGATTTAGCTTGCCGGACACAGGATGACTAATGAAGGAAGTCCTTTAATTAGACAGACGTGTCCCAGAGCGCAAGGTGGTGTTGATAGGAAATCTGACCTGAATTGTGTCAAATTCTATTTCAATAGAATTTAAGGTCTCATTTTAGTAGAAATGAAGATGGAACTGAGTTTTCTCTGACTCAAAAACTTCTTTTGATTAACTCTTTCAACCCTATAAAAAGTACTCAGAGTTTATAGCTTTACCTAGAACACTTAGACATTTTCAAATCCATTTTCCATAGATTCATCTTAGCGTTTTTATTTTGGTTAACATATGGAGACATGTGACTTCAAATTCTATGGATGATCTTAAATGCCTAATATACAGGTTAACACAAGTTAAAACTAAATTAAAATGAAAAACAAAACTTTAGATACAAAGGACTAATTATCCAGAAAAAAAAAAAAACTGTAATCTTAAAGCAATAATCTAATAGTAGCTGCACTTAACCTCATGCATGTTTTTATCTAATTTTATAGTTCTGGATATTACTTGCTCTCCTGATTGGAGATATATCAATTCATAACCAAATACTGTTTCATATCCTTTTATGCCTTTAGACAAGCCTTTTTGTTAGAGCAGCATATGCTTAAAAAACAAACAAACAAAAAGGCACAGCAATATGCTAAATTGGTGTCCAGATAATAGTTACTTTGAATTCACCTTATTATAACACTCTGACAATTTTGGTTGGGCCAAACAAATTGTGGCTTCTGTCCTAATTGAAAACAGCTCCGTTGATCTCTCAACCTGAGCACACCCTGGGGGAAGACACTTAAGCCCTTGGTGAGCTCAAGTGAAAATTTTGTTCTTGCTGAAAACTACATGGACAAATCTTTAGGTAAGTTTTCCTAAAACATCTTGTCAGGCAAAGCCAGTTTTGTCTTTGTGAAAATGCCAAGTCTGCAAGCATCAATATGTTTCTCCTCATTGCACTGTTTCCTATGTAGTATACTGCTTTTTCAGAGCTCGGTTATTTCTGCAACTCCAGTTCCTTTGCACACGGTCTGTCGGCACTTAATAAGTATTTTCTGCATTTAATTGAAAAAAACGAAATTAAAAGAGTTTCATAACAATCACATGGGCCTATCTTACCATCTCATAAAATTATTTGTTAAAGTAACTGTCTTCTGCCCAATTATACTGTAAGCCCTTTGAGAGTAGGGATTCTGTCTTATTTATTTTTATATCACCAACACCTAACAGAGTGCCTAACATAAAGGTGCTGAGTGAGACTGGGGAATGAATCCCTGAGCGCATGAAGAATGTGCTGGCCCGATAGCTAGTTCAGTCCCTACCTGAAGCAGAATGGGAAAGTTTTCTTGAGGGTAGATGGTTGCATTAAGAATATAGAACTATGGGCCGGGCGCCGTGGCTCAAGCCTGTAATCCCAGCACTTTGGGAGGCCAAGACGGGCGGATCACGAGTTCAGGAGGTCGATACCATCCTGGCTAACACGGTGAAACCCCGTCTCTACTAAAAAATACAAAAAACTAGCGGAGCGAGGTGGCGGGCGCCTGTAGTCCCAGCCACTCGGGAGGCTGAGGCGGGAGAATGGCGTAAACCCGGGAGGCGGAGCTTGCAGTGAGCTGAGATCCGGCCACTGCACTCCAGCCTGGGAGACAGAGCGAGACTCCGTCTCAAAAANAAAAAAAAAAAATATATATATATATATAGAACTATGATATATTGAGGAAGAGTCATTTTCAGAGCCAAATATGAGTTTTGGAGCCCATGGGATTGCATGTTATTTGTTAAAGATATGTTTAGGATCTGCAACCAAATAGGGTAAGTTCACGCCTTCTCTCCAGCATATTCCAACTGGGTAAGCCCAGTTGGAATACAACTGGAGGAAGTTACCACCTTCTCCAATTGTCTGTTCTTTTCCATTAAGTGAAAAAGATAAAATCCTCCTCAGAGTTGAGAGTGAAGATTACATAAGATTGAATATGGGCAATGCATAGATTATAAACACTATATACCCATTAGGTTTTTTCTTCTCTTCTGATTTTCAATGAACTGTAATCCCTGATTTTTATACTGAGAAATCAGGGACCCTGGACTTCATTAAAATGGTTTATTCTTATTTGGAACAAAGTTTAAGTCTTTTATATTTTTCAATTATTTTGCTTAATTATTGCCTGGGCAATCTTCCAGGATTATTTTTTGTCTTATTTTCACACCCCTCATTTTCTGTGTGTTTATTTCCACAAGGGTAGACCCTGAATTTCAGCATCTGATGATGACCTATGTATCTGGGTAACTTTTATGACACAAAATGCAACATAAAGATTTGGTTTCATTCATCCCACATCTACACATCATTTGGGAGAAGGGAACTATGCATCATATCTTGTGAAATATGTTCTCTTCCAGAACTTTTTTTTTTTTTTTTTTGAGACAGAGTCTCCCTGTGTTCCCCAGGCTAGAGTGCAGTGACGCAATCTCAGCTTACTGCAACGTCCACCTCCCAGGTTCAAGCAATTCTCCTGCCTTAGCCTCCCAAGTAGCTGGGATTACAGGCAACCACCAAGCCCAGCTAATTTTTGTATTTTTAGTAGAGAGGGGGTTTTGCCATGTTGGCCAGGCTGGTCTAGAACTCCTGTCCTCAAGCGATCTGCCCACCTTGGCCTCCCAAAGTGCTGGGATTATAGACATGAGCCACTGCACCCAGCTCCCCCCCCCCCAGAATTTTTTGAGGCCCAATATCTGGGAAATTGCTTATAAAAAATAAACTACCTAGGTTTTCTTCTAGGATTTTAATGGTTTTGAGGAGATGATGTGACATTCTAATTGTGCAAAAATAAAAGAAGACCGCATTCAAAAATAAAATAAAATAAAATAAGCTACCAAGTTGTTCTTTAGCTTTTCAGAATTGTTTTAGGAGGGCAGGAATCTCCGTCTCCCAAGCATCTAGAACAGTGCCTGGCACACAGGAAGCACTCAATAGACACGTGTTGAATGACAGCTGAAGGAATATTAAAAAAGAAAATCTAAGATATTTTTTCAAAATTCAAATAAAATTAAATGAACAAAAGCATATGTTCCTTCCTTCCTTATGAAATGTATATTTCAACATTTAAACACTAGCAAAACTTAGACCCTATCACACCAAATTTCACAAAAAGTTAAAAGTAAGAGCCCAGTGTCAGCGCTTCTGAATATGTAAAAAGTCCGTATGTAATCATAACCCTACACTGGAACAGAGCACAAAATTAATGGTAAGTATGATACATCAACTGTTTATGTAGGTATAATACATAAAATATGTACTATGCCAAATGTATAATTTATACATAATAAGTTTATACGTAATAAGAATAAACAAAATAATAGCAGTTACATGGGCTCTGTGCTTTACAAATGTTAGTTCATTTCATCCTTGTTACAGCCCTGGTTTTACAGTCCCATTGCACCCGTGAGAAAACAGACTGAAAGATTTAGTAATTTGTCGCAGGAAGAGGTGGGGCCAGAACTTGAAAGCTGGCAGTAGATTCCACAGCTATGCAATACACCATGGAGTCTCACAGCCAAATGACAATGATAATAGTAAAATAATATTGATAAAAATGTATGTGCTTATTTCTCTGTCTTCATTGTGAAAGACTATAGGTGTGTCAACCCCACCATGGGTGCTGTGGCTTTGTGAGCCCTGTCTTGCCAGTAGAAGATGAGAACCCTCACGTGTCCATGTGCTTCATCTGCCTCTCTTGGAGCCGTCCAGCCCGACGCGTGGGTCACCTTGACGATTCTACCAACCTAAGACCCTCCTAGGTCCCTTTAAGCGATCTTCTGTTCTAAAACTGCCATCCACCACTGTCCCTTCCAAATACCTACCCCAAATATTTCCTCTGTTCTAATTTACCCCAATGTCCTCAGCTTCCAGTTGGAAGAACGCTGCTGTACTCTTTCTGCTATGTCTCTAAAATAACCTATTATTGACAGTTGGGTTTTTTTTTTTTTTTTCCTATTGACTTGCTTAAACAATGTATGCACCTCTATTGGGGGAAAAGCTTTTAAAATTAACAAAATAATATGTTAGGTTGTCTTGTTCACTAAAACCTTGTCCTGAAAACTGAAGTTACATTTCATGAGTTATCTAACCCGCATTGATGCATTTCAGGAAATGAAACGCCATCCCCATTTTCATAACTGTATGTCAAAGGGGACTCTGTATGATGCATCACGATGCTTATCCTCTGATTCCATTATCTGATGGTGACAAAGCAGATGACCAAATACGCTCTTCAGTGCTGTGCATGATTTTTTGTTCCTCCACTCACCCTTTTCTCTTAAGGAATTTCATCCTTTGTATAGTTAGTCCATATTCTTCCAATATAGAAATGCTTTCTTCTGCCATGTGTGGTGGCTCACGCCTGTAATCCCAGCACTTTGGGAGGCCAAGGTGGGTGAATCACAAGGTCAGGAGTTCAAGACCAGCCCAACATGGTGAAACCCCATGTCTACTAAAAATACAAAAATTAGCCATGCGTGGTGGCAGGCTCCTGTAATCCCAGCTACTTAGGAGGCTGAGGCAGGAGAATGACTTGAATCTGGGAGGCAGAGGTTGCAGTGAACTGAGATCGTGCCACTGTACTCCAGCCACAGGGTGAGACTCTATGTCAAAAAAAAAAAGAAATTGCTTTCTTCACATTTAAATCATGCCTAAAAACATTCAGTTTGCAACTTACACTTTTTTGGAATTTTTAAAATGTTTTAATTTTAATTTTGTGGGGACATAGTAGGTGTGTATATTTATGGGGTACATTAGATGTTTTGATACAGGCATGCAAGGAGTAATAATCACATTATGTAAAGTGGGGTATCCATCCCCTCAAGCATTTATCTTTTGGTTTACAAACAATCCAGTTATACTCTTCCAGTTATTTTAAAATGTACAATGGAATTATTATTGACACGCTATTGCGCCATCAAATACTAGGCCCTATTCATTCTTTCTATTTTTTTGTACCCATTAACCATCCTCAACTCCCGCACAATCCCCCACTCTTTTCCCAGCCTCTGGTAACCAACCTTCTACTCTATGTCCATGAGTTTGTTTTGATTTTTAGATCCCACAAATAATTGAGAATATGTGATGTTTGCTTTCTGTGCCTGGTTCATTTCACTATAGCATAGTGATCTCCAGTTCCATCCATGTTGTTGCAAATGACAGGATCTCATTCTTTTTAATGGCTGAATTATACTCCATTGTGTATAACCGCTACATTTCTTTATTCATTCATCTTTTGATGGACACTCAGGCTGCTTCCAAATCTTACCTATTGTGAACAGTGCTGCAACACACATGGGAAATATCTCTTCCAATACTGATTTCCTTTCTTTTGGGTATATATCCAGCAGTGGGATTGCTGGAGCATATGGTAGCTCTATTTTTAGTTTTTTGAGGAACCTCCTAACTGTTCTCCATAGTGGTTGTACTAATTTACATTCCCACAAACGGTGTAGTGGCAGGGGGTTCCCTTTTCTCCACATCCTCTCCAGCATTTGTGATTGCCTGCCTTTTGGGTATAAGCCATTTTAACTGGAAAGAGATTATATCACATTGTGGTTTCGATTTGCATTTCGATTTGCATCTCATCATTGATGATCAATGATGTTGAGCACCTTTTCATATACCTGTTTGCTATTTGTATACCTTATTTTGAGAAATGTCTATTTAAATCTTTTGCCAATTTTTAAATAAATTTATCAGATTATTTTCTGATAGAATTGTTTGAGTTCCTTATATATTCTGGTTATTAATCCCTTGTGAGATGGGTAGTTTGCAAATATTTTCTCCAATTCTGTGGGTTCTCTCTTCATTTTGCTAATTGTTTCCTTTGCTGTGCAGAAGCTTTTTAACTTGATGTGACCCCATTTGTCCATTTTTGCTTTGGTTGCCTGTGCTTGTGGGGTATTACTCAAGAAACTTTTGCCAGACCAATGTCCTGGAGAGTTTCCTCAATGTTTTCTTGCAGAAGTTTCATAGTTTGAGCTCTTAGATCTAAGGCTTTAATTCATTTTGGTTTGATTTTTGTAGATGGTGAGAGATAGGAGTCTAGTTTCATTCTACTACATATAGATGTTCAATTTTCCTACCACCATTTATTGAAGACATTGTTTCCCAGTGTATGTTCTTGGCACCTTGGTCAAAAATGAGTTTCCTGTAGGTGCGTGGATTTGTATCTGAGTTCTCTATTCTGTTCCATTGGTTTTTGTGTCTGGTTTTACACCAGAACCATGCTGCTTTGGTTACTATAGCTGTGTAATATAACTTGAAGTCAGCTAATGTGATTCCTTCAGTTTTGTTCTTTCTGCTTAGGATAGCTCTCGCTATTCTGTGTCTTTTGTGGTTCCACATAAATTTTAGGATTTTTTTTCTATTTCTGAAAGAATGTCATTGGTATTTTGATAGGGATTGCACTGAATCTGTAGATTGTTTTGGGTAATACGGACATTTTAATGACATGGATTCTTTCAAACCATGAACATAAAATATCTTTACGTTTTTGATGTCTTCTTCAATTTCTTTCATGAGTGTTTTATAGTTGTTATTATAGAGATTGTTCACTTCTTTGATTAGTTACTAATTTTATTTGTGGCTATTAGTAATGGGATTACTTTTTTTGTTTTTGTTTTTGCTTTTTGAGACGGAGTCTTGCACTGTCGCCCAGGCTGGAGTGCAGTGGCGCAATCTTTGGCTCACTGCAGCCTCCACCTCCCAAGTTCAAGTGATTCTCCTGCCTTAGGCTCCCAAGCAGCTGGGATTACAGGCGCCCACGGCCACACCCAGCTAATTTTTTGTATTTTTAGTAGAGATGGGGTTTCACTATGTTGGTCAAGTTGGTCTCAAACTCCTGACCTCGCGATCCGCCCGCCTGGGCCTACCAAAGTGCTGGGATTACAGGCGTGAGCCACTGCGCCCGGCCGGGGTTACTTTTATTTCTTTTTCAGATTGTTCACTGTTGGCATATAGAAATGCTGTTGATTTTTATGTTGATTTTGTATCCTGCAACTTCACTGAACGTGTTTATCAGTCCTAATAGATTTTTTTATGGTGACTTTAGGTTTTTTCAAATATAAGATCATATCATCTACAAAAGGGATAGTTTGACTTCTTTCTTTCTAATTTGGATGCCCTTTATTTCTCTTGTCTGATTACTCCAGCTAGGACTTCCAGGACTATGTTGAATAACAGTCGACATCCTTGTTATGTTCCAAATCTTAGAGGACAGGATTTCAGTTTTTCCCCATTCTTGTTACTTGTTATTGGTCTGTTCAGATTTTGTATGTTTTCATGGCTCAGTCTTGGTAGGTTGTATGTCTCTAGGAATTTGCCCGTTTCTTCTGGACTTTTCAGTTTATTGACATATAGTTGCTCATAATAGCCTCTGATGATCCTTTGAATTTCTGCAGTATCAGTTGTGATGTCTCCTTTTTCATATCTGATTTTATTTATTTGGATCTCCTTGCTTTTTCTTAGTCTGGCTAAAGGTTTGTCAATTTTGTTGAACTTTTCAAGAAAACCAACTTTTGGTTTCATTGATCATTTGTATTGTTTTCTTTATTCCGATTTCATGTATTTCTGCTCTGATCTTTATTATTTCGTATCCTCTACTAATTATGGATTTGGTTTGCTCTTGCGTTTCTAGTTCTTTAAGATGCATCGTTGGATTGTTTATTTAAAGTTTTTTCTTTTTTTTTTTTTTTTTGATGTAGGCACTTATAGCTATAAACTTCTTAGTATTGCTTTTGCTGTAGCCCATAGGTTTTGGTATGTTGTATTTCCATTACCATTTGTTTCAAAAAATTTTTCAATTTCCTTCTTAATTTCTTCATTGACCCACTGGTCATTTGGGAGCATATTGTTTGATTTCCACTTATTTATATAGTTTCCAAAATTTTTCTTGTTATTGATCTCTAGTTTTATTCCATTGTGGTCAGAGAAGATGGTTGATACTATTTCAGGTTTTTCTTTAATGTTTTAAGACTTGTTTTATGACCAAACATATGCTCTATCCTTGAGAATGATCTATGTGCTGAGGAAATGAATGTGTAGTCTGTAGCTGTTGGATGAAATGTTCTGTAAATATCTATGAGGTCCATTTGGTCTATAGTGCAGAACAAGTCCAGTGTTTTTTTGTTGATTTTCTACCTAGAAGATCTGTCCAGTGCTGCAAGTAGGGTGTTGAAGCCTCCAGCTATTACTGTATTGGGGCCTATCTCTCTCTTTAGCTCAAATAGTAATTGTTATGTCGTCTTGCTGAATTGACTCCTTTATCATTATATAATGACCTTCTTGCTCTCTTCTTACAGTTTTTATCTCAAAATCTATTTTGTCTGATATAAGTATAGCTACTCCTGCTTTTTATTGGTTTCCATTGGCATAGAACATATTTTTCCATCCCTTTATTTTCAAGCTGTATGTATCTTTGCAAGTGAAGTGTATTTCCTACAAGCAACTGATAATTGGTTCTTCTTGTTGTTGTCATTTATCCATTCAGCCACTCTGTCTTTTTGTTGTTGTTGTTGAGGTGGAGTTTCACTCTCGTCGCCCAGGCTGGAGTGCAATGGCACGATCTCAGCTCACTGAAACTTTTGCCACCTGGGTTCAAGCAATTCTCCTGCCTCAGCCGCCAGAGTAGCTGGGATTACAGGCACCTGCCACCATGCCCAGCTAATTTTTGTATTTTTTAGTAGAGACGGGGTTTCACCATGTTGGCCATGCTAGTGTTGAACTCCTGACCTCAGGTGATCCGGCCACCTCTGCCTCCCAAAGTGCTAGGATTACAGGCATGAGCCACCGTGCCCGGCCCACTCTGTCTTTTGATTGGAGAGTTTAGTCCATTCATATTCAATGTTATTATTGATAAGTAATGACTTACTCCTGCCATTTTGTTACGTGTTTTCTGGTTGTTTTGTGATCTATTCATCCTTCTTTCTTTCTTTCCTTTTTTTCTTTCAGTGAAGGTGATTTTCTCAGGTTATACGATTTTGTTTCTTGCTTTTCATTTTTTATGTACCTGTTATATGTTTTTTGGTGTTAGTTACCATGAGGTTTGCCAATAATATCTTATAACCCATTATTTTAAGCTGATAACAACTAAACCCTGTTTGCATAAACAAACACAGGAGCAAAAAGAAAAGTATTAATGAAGATTCTATGCCTTAGGTTCACACCTCTGCTTTTTAACTTTTTGCTGTTTCTATTTATACCTTACTGTACTATGTCTTGAAACGTTGTTGTAGTTACGATTTTTGATTGGTTCTTCTTTTGTCTTTCTACTTAAGATAAGAGTACTTAGGCTGGGCACAGTGGCTCATGCCTGTAATCCCAGCACTTTGGGAGGCCGAGGGGGGCGGATCATGAGGTCAGGAGATCAAGACCAGCCAGGCTAACACAGTGAAATCCCGTCTCTACTAAAAATACAAAAAAATTAGCCAGGCATGGTGGCATGTGCCTGTAGTCCCAGCCACTCCGGAGGCTGAGGCAGGAGAATGGCGTGAACCCGGGAGGCGGAGCTTGCAGTGAGCCAAGATCGTGCCACTGCACTCCAGCCTGGGCAACAGAGCGAGACTCCATCTCAAAAAAAAAAAAAAGGTAAGAGTACTTTACACACCACAGTTACAGTGTTATAATATTCAGTGTTTTTCTGTGTGCTTACTATGATCAGTGAGTTTTGCACCTTCAGATGATTTCTTATTGTGGCCAGATCACCTGAGGTCAGGAGTTCGAGACTAGCATTGCCAACCTGATGAAACCCTGTCTCTACTAAAAAATTCATTAACGTCTTTTTCTTTCTGACTGAAATACTCCCTTCAGCATTTCTTATAGGACAGGTCTGGTGTTGATGAAATTCTTCAGCTTCTATTTGTCTGGGAAAGTCTTCATTTCTTCTTCATGTTTGAAGGATATTTTCACCCGATATACTATTCTAGGGTAAAACCTGTTTCTCTTCAGCACTTTAGATATGTCATGCCACTTTCTCCTGGCCTAAAACAGTTCCACCGAAATGTCTGCTGCCAGATGTATTGGAGTGCCTCTATAGGTTATTTATTTATTTTTTGTTATCGCTTTTAGGATCCTTTCTGCATACTTGACCTTTGGGAGTTTGATTATTAAATGCCTTTGGGTTAAATCTGCTTGGTGTTCTATAACCATCTTGTACTGGGACACGGATATCCTTCTCTAAGTTTGGGAAGATTTCTGTTATTATCCCTTTGAAGAACACCTATCGTTTTCTCTACCTCCTCTTTAAAGCCAATAAGTCTTAGATTTGTCCTTTTGAGGCTTTCTAGATCCTGTAGACATGCTTCATTTTTTAAACATTTTTTTTTTGTCTTTTCTGACTGTGTATTTTCAAATAGCCTATCTTCAAACTCACTAATTATTTCTTCTGCTTGATCAAGTCTGCTACTAAAAAACTCTGATGCATTCTTCAGTATGCATATTGCATTTTTCAGCTCCAAAATTTCTGCTTGATTCTTTTTTAATTTTTTCAATCTCTTTGTTAAATTTATCTGATAGAAATCTGAATTCCTTCCCTGTGATACCTTGAATTTAATTGAGTTTTCTCAAAACAGCTATTTTGAATTATCTGTCTGAAAGGTTACTTATTTCAGAGCCTCAGGGCCTTGCGAGAACATAAGCCATGGCCTGGGAGTGGTTACAGCAGGCTCTGGGCAAGACTCAGTGCTGTGCTGGCTTCAAATGTGACCCAGCATAGTTCTAGTGGTGGTGGCCACAGGGTGCTTGTGTCCCTCCACCTCCAGCTTCAGGTGGCTCAGCACAGACAGTGAGAGAGAGATTCCATTTGTTTCAGAGAAAGGAAGGGAAAAAAACCAAGAGTTTCTGCCTGGTAATCCAGAGAATTCTTTCAGATCTTGTCCAAGATTGGTCTCTGGTGTCTTGTTTAGTTCATTTGGTGAGGTCATGTTTTCCTGGATGGCCTTGATACATGTAGATGTTCACCTGGGGATTTGATGAGTTTGGTATTTATTGGAGTCTTCACAGTCTAGGCTTGTTTGAACCTGTCCTTCTTGGGAAGACTTTCCAGATATTCAAAAAGACGTGGGTGTTGTGACCTAAGCTGTATCTGATTTAGGGACATCCTAAGCCCAGTAATGCTGTGGTTCTTGCAGACTCGTAGAAGTACAACCTTGATTGTCTTGGACAAGATCTGAAAGAATTCTCTATATTACCGGGCAGACTCTTTTCTTCTCTTACTTTCTCCCACACAAATGGAGTCTCTCTCTCTCTCACTGTCTGTGCTCAGCCACCTGAAGCTGGGGGTGGAGTGAGACTAGCACCCTGTGGCCACCACCACTAGGACTATGCTGGGTCACATTTGAAGCCAACACAGCACTGAGTCTTGTCCAGGGCCTGCTATAACGATTCCCAGGCTCAAGGCCCTGGGGCTCTACAATCAGCAGGTGGTAAAGCCATCCAGGCTTGTGTCTTTCCCTTCAGGCTGGTGAGATCTCCTAGACCCCAGGTGGGTCCAGAGGTGCCACCCGGGAGGCAGGGGCTAGAATCAAAACCTTTAGAAATCTATCTGGTGTTCTATTGTACTGTGGTGGAACTGGCACTGAAACCAGAAGATGCAGTCTTTCTCATTCTTCCCTCCTCCTTCCAAAAGCAAAGGAGTCTCTACCCATGGCCACTGTCACCACAGGCCCACAGGGATACTGCCAGACTACCACCGATGTTCCCTTACGACCCAAAAGCCCTTCAGTCAGCTTGTGGTAAAGGCTGCCTGGTCTGGAACTCACCTTTCAGGGCAATGGGCTCCCCTCTGGCCCAGGGCAGGTCCAGAAATGCTGTCCAAGAGTCAAGACCTGGAATCAAAGAGCCTGCTTGGTGCTCTACCCCGCTGTGACCGAGTTGGTACCTCAGGTGCAAGACAAGGTCCCCTTTACTTTGCCTTCTGCTTTTCTCAAGTGGAAGGAGTCTCGCCCCATAGCCACCACAGCTGGGAATGTACTGAGTCTCACCTGAAGCCAGCAAGTCTCTGAGGCTCACCCAAGGCCCTTGACATGGTACCTGCGTGTCACTGCTGGTTATTCAAGGCCCAAGGTTCTTCAGTTAATAGGTGATGAATGCTGCCAAGACTGGGTCCTTCCCTTCAAGGCAGTAGGTTCTCTTCTGGCCTAAGATGTGTCTATGTGTCTAGAAATGTCATCCAGGAGCTAGGGCCTGGAAAGGGGCCTCATGACTCTAACCAGTGCCCTATCCTGCTGTGGCTGAGCTGGTACCCAAGATGCAAGATGAAGCCTTCCTCAATCTTCCCTCTCCTCTCCTCAAGCAAAGGGAAGTGGTATCTTTTAGAGCTATGAGCTGTGCAGCTTGAGGCTAGGGAAAGGGTGATGCCCCAGCTGGTGTATCAGGAGGTCATGTGCCCCCAGTCCACTGTCTATTGACCCAGTTCAGCACGAGGGCACTCCTAGGTGTTGCAGTCCCTGTGGCCTAGACTGTCTTTCAAGTTTATTTACAGCCACAGAGCCCTTTAGCCCACAGTAGCAAGGCTTGTGGGAACTCAATTTCAGACCACTGGAATTGGTGATTCTGCTTTGTGTAGGGCTGGTTTCAATGCTTCCTCCATGGATGGGCCTCAGTTGAGTTTGGCCCAGTTTTGTCTTCTGTTATAATAAGGCAGCACTGAGTTTCACGCCTCACAGTTGCTGTGCTCTCCCTCTTCCCAGCACACAGGAACACTCTGCACCATGCTACTACTGTCGAGGGATGGGGGAAGGGTAGCACCAGTGATGCAAGACTCTTTTCTACCTCCACCTCTTCAGTGCCTCTTTCAGTAATACAGAGTTAAAACCAGATACTGTGACTGTTCACCTGATTTTTCGTTCTTATGAAGGTGCTTTATTTTGTAGATAGTTGTTAAACTGGTGTAATTGCCAGGGAGATGATCAGTGGAGCCTTCTATTCTGCCATCTTGCTCCAACCACTAGCAACTTGGGCTTTTTAACAAAATAATACGATCACTGGAATACAGGAGGCATTCTTCCTTTCCATTGCCAACTTGTAGGATTGCCTATTATAGAATTTTCACTGTAAGAAAGTGTTCTGAGGAGACCACGAAAGAGTAGTATTGAAAATGTTTGCTCCCCTCTGAGCCCGGCAAATGTATCACCATTCTTAGTCCTCAGTCAAAGGGCAGAATTGAGCTTCAAGCAGTTATTCTATACCTGTATGCCAGGAACTGTGCTGGGCAGAATCTACATGGGAAGGCAGATGTGGGCACACATAACTAAGGTTCAAAATCACCAAGAGGTCAACTGCAAAATGTTATCAGCCTAAGTGAGGGAGTGACTCACACTGCCAGCAACCCCTCTGGAAAGTTTTCTTGTGGAAAGTCTTTGGATGACAGTCTTCCAGTTGACAGAGAGGTACAAAGACCTGACACCAAGAAGAAATAGCATGTGAAAAGGCACAGAGGAATAAGTATCTTGGAGTATTCAGGAAAGAACAAGAAGCTTGATATAGCTGGAAGTCTGTAAAGGTGGGAAAAAAGAGGCAAATTAGATGCTTTTGAAGAGATATCCAGGTGAAACCATTTATTTGTTCATGCAAATATGTATTGAGCACATACTAGACCCAGGCCCATAGGGGACACATGGCAGTGGAAGAGGTCACACCAGCCCAGGGAACTTGCAGCCAGTGAAGAAGTAAGGCTTTAAAGAGACAATTAAGCATTGACCAGAATATGGAGTTCTGAATAGTATTATCTTCTATTACTTTCAGGCTTCATAATGTAAGATAGATTAAAACTAAGATTTTCTAAACCAAAAACAGAGACATAATATAATTTATCAAACTTTTAATCTTATACATCTTCCAAAGCATGGTGTTTTCTCTGCTATTTGGCACACAACAGCAATAACAAAATACCGAGAAATAAATGTAATGAAGAATTGTTCATCACCTGAATGAATGAAGATACAACATTCTACTGTACGCCTTTGATATGGTTTGGCTCTGCATCCGCACCCAAATCTCACCTTGAAGTGCAATAATCCTTACCTGTTGTGGGAGGGACCTGGTGGGAGGAGATGGAATTATGGGGGCAGGTTTTTCTCATGCTGTTTCATGATAGCAAGTAAGTCTCATGAGTTCTGATGGTTTTATAGATGGTAGTTCCCCTACACATCCCTCTCTTGTTGTGCCACCATGTAAGACATGACTTGGCTCGTCATTCACCTTTAGTCATGATTGTGAGACCTCCCCAACCATGTGGAACTGTGACTTAATTAAGCCTCTTTCTTTCACAAATTACCCAGTCTCAGGTAATTTATTAGCAGTGTAAGAGCAGACTAATACAGTAAATTGGTACCGGTAGAATGGAGTGCTACTGTCAAGACACCCGAAAATGTGAAAGCGACTTTGGAACTGGGTAACAGGCAGAGGATGGAACAGTTTGGAGGGCTCAGAAGAAGGCAGGAAAATGTGGGAAAGTTTGGAACTTTCTAGAGACTTGTTGAACGGCTTTGACCAACATGCTGATAGTGATATGGACAATGAAGTCAAGGCTGAGCTGGTTTCAGATGGAGATGAGGGACTTTTTGGGAACTGGAGTATGTCTTTATTAGCAGCATGAGAACAGACTAATACTGCCTTAAAAAGTAGTATCATCATATTCATCAAGAATGTTGGCAGGACATGCTGGTACTACATTTTCAGCCTAAACTTTGCTCCAGGTACTCTTCTGAGAGTTTTACAAGTACCCGTTCATTAATCCTCACCACAACTTTTTAGTAGCTGCAATATTTCTTCCCATGTTACAGATGAAAAAACTAACAAAAAGATGCAGTACTTGCTGGAGACCTCACAGTATAAATCCTGGCAGAGCGGGAACCCAAATGGATGAGTTTCTCACACAGGTCATACCCTTAATCATCAAGCATTACCACCTCCCATATTCCTAGGAAAGAAAACGTCAAATATGTATGGGTTGATGCACAGTTTTTGTTAATTTCCAAATCCAAATACTGATGGAATTTTAAAATTCTTGACAAAAAATTCCTAAATTGTATTGACACGAGTTAACCTATTAGTATAACCACAGCACATTTTAGAAACAAGAATGCTAAAGTGTGATACAGATCCAGAAACAGAAAGATCAACGAAAGAGAATAGGCGATTCAGACTCAGGTGCATATAGCAATTCAGCATATGATAAAGTAACACCTTCAGTCAGTGATAAGGAACAGATGATCCAAATAGTGTGAGGATGATTGGATTACTATTTGGAAAACACAAAGTTGGACTCTGAATCCATATTATATTCCAAAACACATTACAAATGGATTAAGTCCTTAATGTAAAAATAAAGCCAAAATCTGTACCCAAAAAATTATTGAATATTTCCATAATCATAAAGTAGAGAAGAACCTTTAAAATTAAACTGCAAAAGCAGTAGCCATGACAGAAAAAAAGTAAAATGTTTGAGTATGCAAAAAAATTTAAAACTTTGCCACGACCATCTTTCAAAAGATAAAATATTTAAAAGCTTTTATAAATCAATATGGTAGAAATAGACACACCTAAATAGAGAAAATGAACAGAGATTTAAAAAAAATAATAAGAAGAAGAAACACCAGAATTGGATAAAGCATTCAACTAATAAAGTGTAAGTTAAAGTAACAATAAAATAACTTCATTAACTAAACTGACCAAAATTTAAAGGATGCTAATATCTAATAAGGTGAAAGTTTGAGGAAACCCTAACCTCCAAACCCAAGGTAAAGACTGTTGTTTGTCTCTTTCAGTATCCGTGTCAACTCCCTCCTAGTGTTCCTTCCTCTACCGCAGAGGCTGCAAAGCTCAAAGTTGTGTCACCCATATTCCTTGTAGCTAAGATATGAATGTGATTTAGGATCCACTAATCATATACACTCATCAGGTAAAGACATTAACCTGTGTGGCACTGACCTGGCTGTTGAAATAGACATTTGCTGCAGTGGTAAAAAAAATTACTTTCTCAATCACAATGGAAAAATGGTGATCCTAGACCTTACAAATTATTCCTGGGAGCTTAGCTAGAACATCATCCACCACCATTATGATTTTGAAAGACACTTAACACAGTGATAAATACAATACCCTTCTGATTAATCTACCTGAAATGGCTTCTTTTGTCTGTAACTAAATGCTAATCTGTTGAGTAACTGGTCCCAACCAAGTACTGAATAACACTGAGAGAGTGGGAATCTGGGATTAGATCCTGTTAATATAAAAGGACAAGACACTGTAGTTCACAGTAAGCAATGACAAAACATTCACATAAATTGTCATCTGTGGTCACCTGGGAAGGCAAAGCTCTGGACAACTGAGTGCCTATTTACACAAGCCAGTGCCATCAGAAATAGGAATGCAGGGGCTGTGGGGTGATGGACTAGAGCCTTCTAATCAGCTAGAGAGCTTAAAGAAAGACATGCCGCATTCCGGGCATGGTCAGAGGACCCTAAAATAATCTCTTTTCTTGTAGCAGGCCTAGAATAACCCAAAATTGGAGCAGAATCTGAGCCTGATGGTTGTTAAATTATAGTAATTGACAGCCTCACAATGTCTCTTATATAAGTGTTAGAGAATTGACTGCAAATGGAGGAATCCCAAGAATCGGCATAGGGAATTTTGGGTGGACTTGAATGACTCCAAGTTACCTCAATCCCGAGAACCCTTGCCAAGAGATGTAGGTCCTCCTCCACTGTGGAGGGAGGCGGTTCCTGCCTTGATTGAGGACGCTGTAATGACCTCTCCTGGGGTTGTTATATTGTAAGAAGATGCCAATTCTCCTCGTTTCCCTGCCTACTATCTGTATTCCTTCCAAGGCTGTAAGTAGATAATGGGGAAGAGTGGAGATGAGACGGGGAGCATCATCCCACCAAGGAGATGGAGGCTTACATGCCAAACGAATGGAAAAGAGTTAAAGAGTTGTAAGGTTTTCTAACTGAGACCATCAGAAACTTGGGGAAAAGTGTGGAAATGAACTGTGAGAGGGCCAGACCATGGAGGGAGAGATATCACTTGATCTTGGGCCAGATTTACTAATATAAGTGCACTTGCCGAAGATACATTGTGCTGTCTCAAGAAGCTGGGCTGGTTGGTTCAGTGGTATACTAGGCAAAAACACAAACAAAACAAAACAAAAAAAGATTTTTGGTACACTGTGGAAAGAAATAGAAAGACATAAAAATATGGTAATCATGGAGTGGATTTATTGCATGAGACTCACCCAGCTCCCCTTTCACTACATTTCCAGAGAAACCCAGCAGAGTTCCCATTCACATAGGCATTCAGACATGTATTGCCAAGGGACATTTCCAAAGCCTTAGAAAATGCTATATGGTAGTGACTGTATCTGCATGAGAGAAAGAAAAGTGAGGGATGCTGCCAATAAAATGGGCTAGCTGGTTTCACCAGGCATCATGAGATCTCAGATTTATAGAGGCCAAGCAACAGCCCTTCACCTGCTAAGTAAGAGGTGTGGCCACCATGATAACCAAATACAGCCAAAATAACAATCAAATTACTGTGACATGATGGGTTCTTTGGCAAGAGCTCATAAAGGGGGGGGGGGGCCCTCGGACTGAAATGAATTGGGAGCCCACTATGATCCTACTTAAACTGTATGTCACTCCACCTCAAGCTCCAAGAAAACCCTCTAAATTTGGTTAACAGATGTCCAACTGGAGCAGCAACAGCTTTTTCCACTTTCAGACTAAATTTATTCACAAAGCAAGAACCCTTGTATGCAGAGAATCTGGATACTCTGTATGCAGAACCCTTATATACAGGGAATCTGGATGTGGAAAGAGCCTATCATAATACACAAACATATGCTGTATACATTCTTCTTGCATCCCTTTGAAGACCCTATAACTTCTGATTTAGTTGGCTGTGCATTGAGGAAAGAAATATCCTCAGGCCGAGCATGGTGGCTCACGCCTGTAATCCCAGCACTTTGGGAGGCAGAAGCAGGCAGATCACCTGAGGTCAAGAGTTTGAGACCAGCCTGGCCAACGTGGTGAAACCTCGTTTCTAGTAAAAACACAAAACTTAGCTGGATGTGGTGGTGCATGCCTGTAATCCCAACTACTCGGAAGGCTGAGACAGAGGAATCTCTTGAATCTGACTGGCAGAGGTTGCAGTAAGCTAAGATTGCACCACTACATTCTAGCCTGGGTGACAAGGTGAGACTCTGTCTAAAGAAAAGAAAGAAGAGAAAACAAAACAAAAGGAAAGAAAGGAAAAGAAAAGAAAAGAAAAGAAAAGAAAAGAAAAGAAAAGAAAAGAAAAGAAAAATACATCTTTCAAGGATTATGAGATACTGGATCTGAGCTAAGATCAATTCCTGGAGATCCAGAATGCCATTGTGGTCCACCAATCAACTGAAGTGTAATGAAGATGAGGTGAGAGTAGGTCTTTAAGCCCGTCCTGTGGTTAGGATCTCCATTCCCAAGTGTATAGCTGGAACAGATACGCTGGGAAATTGAACCACAGCATAAAGAAGGGCCAGGTGGGAACATTTGGAACTGTATTCTCAAGCCATGTCTTCATGGAAAATAACAAACCAAAAATAATGCTACCATACATGACAAGTGGAATGATGGAGATAGGACCCACCGTTACAAACCCAAAAGGTTCAAGAGGGTTTATTCTCACCTCATCCTTATTGAATTCACCTATTTATTCTCTAAAAAAGGAAGATAGGCCTTGAAAAATGATGTTGGATTACTGCAAACTTGATGAGATGGTAATGTCAAATGCTCTTTCTGTTCCTGAAGTAATCTTGTTACTGAAGCAAACCAACAGATCCTGGTACCTAGTATATATCTGTCAACCTGACAAACTTTTTCTTTCTCAATAGCTATGACTAACCAGGAGCAATTTGCTTTCACCTGGAAGAAGTACACCATCACCATCTGATCTCAGGGTTATGTCTGTTATCTGACTTTTTCACAATTTATCCCACAGAGACCTTGATTATTTCACCATGGCATAAGATGGAATGTTGATAGTAGTTGATAGTAGTTACCCTAGGTCCCTTGGTAAGACACAGGAGTACCAGAGAATGGGAGATAAAAATCCAAAGACTTGCCCCCATATCCAAAGCTCATCAGCTCTAGTTTTCTGGGACATATCAGGGAAGCCTCTCCCAAGTGCAAGAAAATCTGCTGCATCATGAACCCACTACCCCAAAGAATGTGGCTTCTTTGAACTTTAGAGGCAATAGATACCATATTCATTTGTGCTGCTTTGATCCATTCACCATGTAACTCATAAGGGCACCACCTCTTAGGGAGGCCCAGGATGAGAGAAGGCTCTTGAGATGGCCCAGCAGCTGCAAACATTTGGACCTTCAGATACAGCAGATCCCATTGTGCTTGAAGTGTCTAGGGCAGAGTGGAATATTGGACAGAGTCCATGGCAAACCCTGGTAGGGAAATAAACAGTCAAGGCTCATAGGACTTTGAAGCCAAGTTACATTCCCAAGAACATAATTACTGTTCTTTTGAGAAACAGATCTTGGCTTCCTTCTGGATCCTGGTAGACAAAAAACGTGATTATGGGGCAACAAGTAACCATGTGCCCTGAGTTGACCATCCAGAACCAAGTGTTGTCTGAGTCATCACACCATGAAGTTCCATGTGCCCAGCCTTCAAGTATGTCAGGCTCAAGTCTCATGGGGAGTTCAGTATGGACAGTTGGTTAAAAAGAAAATAACAAAAAAGTAACTTGGTTTATAGTCCATTCTACATGATAATGTGAGCAACAATCTTGAATCAGCTTTTCCGATCACAACAGCACCCCCCAAAAAATGATGGAAAAGGAAGCCCCCCATTAGGCAGAACTTCAAGTAGCACTTCTCATTTGGTTTGGTTTGGTTTTGCTTTGTACCTTGTCTAGAAAGAGAAATAATCAAAGGTACAGATCTATACAGATTCATGGGAGATGGTTAATGGTTCTGCCACATGGTCAAAAGTTTGGAAAAACCAAGGGTGATGGATTAGTTACAAGGGAGTTTGGAGAGCAGGTATAGGAGTGCATACATTACAACAGACTCTGTGAGAAGTGAATCCCTTTCAAAAGGTCTTCTTGAAAAGGATGTTCTCAATAATCAGGAGAATAAGATGAGTATCCTGTGGGTGTCCATCATGCCTTTCCCCAACTACCCTAATGCTTTGCCGTGGACTCATGAATTAAGTAGCCATAGTAGCATGAATGAAGATAACACATAGATTGCCTTTCCCAAGGCTGGTCTGACTGGCCTCATAGCTCAAAGGAAGGGTCCAACCAATCACTAGGTAGCAGATCAGTTAGAACTGGATCCCTTCCAAAATGGCAGAGGCAACAATGTCTTCCCTGGCATGGAGACATATGGATCTGAATGTTTACTTTGCTGCCTACTTTGCTTCTGCCAACAACTCTCCATGCCTTAGTGAATGCAACAGTCACAAACAGTGTCCAACACAATGCTTCTGATTAAGGAACTGATTTTATAGTAGAGCAAGTGAGACAATGGAATGCCACTTAAAGAATACCAGAATGTCCTATTGAAACCTTTGTTGTGGCACTCACTGATAAACAACAACCTTGTGTAGTTAAGGTGCTCTCCTACAGTTGCATTGTGTGCTCTGAACCACCAAGTAATATAGGGCGTTCGTTCTTTCTTTCATACTAGAAAACATTGGTCCAGAATCCAAGGGCAGAAGGTGGAGCTGACATTCTCACTTTTCCACTGAAAAATGCCCCCCAAAAATCTGCTTCCTGTGCCTGCAGCTTTGGGCTTTACTTTTCCAAAGCCTTTAATATCCAGGAATGAATGCTTCCAGAGGGTAATTTAGCTATGGCATAATGCTGTGGAACTTGAGACTGCTACCTTGCCACAACTCCAGGGTCCTTTATGCACCATCCTTGGTGACCGTGACAAGGTATCTGTTTGGTGGTGTCGATTTTAGTGGAAGAAGTTAGGGTTTACTACCAGCAGCCTCCTGATATGGCAGAACTGGCTGCTTTCTTAATCATGGCACAGGTAATTAAATTCCCGGGACTAGTTGTTTCCATAGAAACTTAGCCTAAAGACAGGTCCTCCAGCCCTCCAACAATTATAAACACCAAAGAATTAGTAATAAATTCCTTTCCGTTTAAACTGGCCATGTTGGTTTTGGTTATTTGCAACTGATCAATAACCAAATGCTGGAAGTACATGTTCTAATATGTATCAAAAAACCCTTAAAATATGTATGCTTTTTATTGCAGAATTCTCTTCTAGAAATTTATCCAAAGAAAATAAATGGACAAGCACACAAAATTCACATGCACAAATGTATCTTTTTCTAATTCCAAAAAAAGCTGAAGTCACTAACAAATGGTAATTGATAAATAAACGAGGGTAATCAGTATGATCAAAATCATCCCAGAAATGTCATAATATTTTACCTTTCAATAAAGAAGAAAAATCTCATGGAATGTAGAGTGAATATGTGTTTCTCAAAGAAGATGCAATCCCTGAAGACATGTAGCTTAGCATTTAACTTTCCATAAATGGTTATTCTTTTGTCTTATATTTGGAGAAGAGGAGAAGAAATAGTGAATAGCAGGCAAGACTCTAAAATGCTTTGAATACAGCTTGCCAGATTCCCAATTAGAAAGTGAAATATGCATTTTTTGCCATTTAAATTAGGAACTAAAATTATAGCACACATTTTGGTCATTATCTATTTCACAACCACTTATTGAGTGCTGGGAAGACCAAGATGAAAAAGACATGGGCCTGTTTTCTGGAGAGTAGGAGGGACTGAACTTAATGGTTAAATCTCAAAAGTTGGTCCTAAATACACTGGTGCTCTCCTGGCTCTCACCCCTTCTGCCCAGTGGGCATGTTATAAGGAAGCTGCAGGTGATATCAGATGTGGTCACAGTTCAACAGTAGCACATGACAAACATCTTCAATTATTTTCCTCCTGCTACATTTTAGATCTAGTAGTGTTGCCACATAAGACCTTGAAATATTTTCCTGGTCTTTATTTATTCATTATTTTTATACCTCAGGACTTTATTCACATGTTTATAGCCCCAAACCCCCATCTTGTCTCACTCTGGAAGCTGACTGCCTTGGCACAGAGTAAATACTAGTGCAATTTGGGCCATGTCCCCATTTGTGAGCCCTTGGTCCAAGCGGGTTAGTTTCAGCTGACTGAAGCCTCCAATGCTGTGTTCCATTGAATACATCCTCAACTTCCAGGCATGCCTGAAGCTGAGCTGAGAGACATTGAAATCTACCTGTGCATTTGAAGGTGTAGAGGACTACTATAAACAAGGATTTTTCTAACTATTTTACGTACTAAAATCTTCCTGGGTCAGATTTCCTCAGTCACTGATCCACAACCAAAATTTCATGAGATGAAGAAAAGAACTATGCCATCACTCTGTATTTGATTTTTTGAAAATTAACACTAAACAGTTAGAATGTGATATGGTTTGACTGTTTCCCTGCCCAATCTCATCTTGATTTATATAGCTCCTCTAATCCCCAGGTGTCATGGGAGGGACCTGGTGGGAGGTAATTGAATCATGGGGGTGGGTTTTTCCCATGCTTTTCTCAAGATAGTGAATAAGTCTCCTGAGATCTGATGGTTTTATAAAGAGGTGTTCCCCGGCACACACTCTCTTGCCTGCTGCCATGTAAGATGTGCCTTTGCTCCTCCTTCACTTTCCACTATGATTGTGAGGCCTCCCCAGCCATGTGGAACTGTGAGTCTATTAAACCTTTTTCCTTTATAAATTACGCAGTCTCCAATATGTCTTTATTAGCAGCATGAGAACAGACTAATACAGGATGTATCAAAGAAGAGGCTGGTGCAACCATCCACATTCTCCTCATAAGAATTTGGGTGCTTCCAGAAATAAAAGTATTTCCTCTACATTCATAGCTCTATTTTTTTAAAAGACAACCAATTAGTATTTATTTTTCACATAGCCTGAACCCTGCCCCATCCAAGACATTATTCCTATGCTTGAAGACATTCTAGCAGCTTGAAGAGGACTGAGACACAGATTCTAACATTGCACACAATTATTAAATTCCAGGATAAGAAGACTCAGTCTAGATGAATCACAGAGACAGAGATGGAGAGATGGGGAGAGAGATCAAGAAATCAATAGGGAATAGAGATAAATGGGCTTGAGGGATAGACAAGGTATAGATAGGCAAAGAGAGGAAAGATGTCCAAGGCAGAGGGAGGCAGCAACCTCAAAGACCTTGAACTGAACGTGATGCAGGGAGCAAGGAAACACATTGAAGAGAGTCTTCATGACTTCCCTAAGTCTCTAAGCTTGAGACTCTGTCTCAAAGTCCATTATTCAGAAATAGCCAGTATGCTGTAATTATGCCAGTCCCTGTGTTCTGTGCTTTACCCTTGTCCTAATTAATCCTCATTATAACACTTTGAAGTTGGTATTAGTACAAAAGAAAGAAACTGAGGCTCAGAGACACGAAGCAGTTTAGCCAGAAGAACTGAAATTCAAATGGGTCCCACTTCAAATCCTGGTCCATTTTCCCCTCTCTTCACTGCCTCTCCAGTGGCACCCTAACTTTCCATGCCAAAAAACTCAAGTGTGAGAGGAATCTTTCTTGACTGTCATGGCTGAAATCAGAACCATCCTACTTTCACAGAAAGGTGTGGGTCTGCCCACATGATGAGAGTCTGCCCACTGCCAAGGTTGTCCAAGGGCAGAACTTGCAGGAAACACACCTGCTGATAATGGTTTCTAGGGCTAAGCCTGTCTCTCAGAGCTCAGTGTGGAAGTTGGAGATGCCTTCAGAGACACCTGCTTCAGTCTCTAAGCTACAAGAGAAGAACCACTTTCACTACATCTCCCTCGGCACTTCAGGGAGCAAAGGAACTCATTAACGTTCATGGCTATGGTTGATACAGTTGTGGAAGTGCTAGGCACCCAGCTACCACTCTGGGCTCTAATGCTGATGTTTGCTTAGGAACTCCATGGGCCAAGGGAGCCTTATGTCTCTCCGCACAGACACCAGGAAGGAAAATATTATCACATAGAGGAGATGTAGACAAGTTTAGTTACCTTATCACTCACTTTCAAAAAAGGACTCTAGTCCCCACCCTAAAAATCTGCAAAATGAGAGAATCTAAAACAAGTTGGTAGGATTTTTACTTTTAGCTAGGATGGCCATAAGACTTTTCCAAAGCTGGACACTTCTAAGAGTGAAAGAGGGTAGCATTAATAAAACAACAGGTGTAGAATCGTCTTCCTTCTACTTCTCAGATTCTCTAGGAAAATTATCTTTAAAAAATGTACTCACGCTTGTAATCCCAGCACTTTGGGAGGCTGAGGAGGGTGGATCACAAGGTCAGGAGATCAAAACCATCCTGGCTAACATGGTGAAACCCCATCTCTACTAAAAATACAAAAAATTAGCCAGACGTGGTGGCTGTCAGCTGTAGTCCCAGCTACTCGAGAGGCTGAGGCAGGAGAATGGCATGAACCCAGGAGGCACAACTTGCAGTGAGCCAAGATCGCACGACTGCACACCAGCCTGGGGGACAGAGCAAGACTCTGTCAAACAAAAAAAAAAAAAAAAAAAAAAAAAAGTATTAGTTGGCTACCTGATAACTGCTATTAATGCATTATAATGTGACCTAAAAGAAGGAATAGGATTTGGATAAAGGAAATGGACATAAGATAGTTCAGCTAAGAGAAGCACCCACACTAAAGTTATAGTTCATGCATAAGTGTGTGATAGGTCTAAACAGTAGTAACATTGACAAGTGCAAGGAACAGAACACACAGAATAATTGATAGCACAAACAAGTATAATTTTGTCCAGATTCCTTTGCAAAGAGAATCTATTTTCACATGGGATGGTGGTTGCTACACTTCTGGGTTTTCATTATTTGCAGGTAATACAGCAGTAGGGATGCCAACTCTATCAGCAATCTATTGCTGCATAACAAACTGCCCTAAACTTTAGTGGCTTAAAATATAAACATCTATTATTGCACAAGTCAGGAATTCAGGCCCAGCTGGATGGATCTGGCTCAGGGTGTCTCATAAAGTTGCAGCTGAGATGTTGGCTGAGGCTGTATCATCTGAAGGTTTGACTGGGGCTGGAAAGATTGTTTCCCACACCCACCTACACAGCTGTTGGCAATGGGCCTTGTTTCTTCCCTAGCTGTTCTTCACTGTGTGAACTTCATTATAGGACTGCACACAAAATGGCAGCTGATTTCTCCCAGATCCAGTAATCCAAGAGAGGGTGACCTCAATAGGAAATAATGCCTTTCAAAAACCAGTCTCAGAATTGACTACCATCACTTCTGCTATATTCTGTTGTTCACACAGACCAGCCCTTGTACCAGTCCTACGTCCTTGGGCAAATACCACCACATAGGGATCACTGCAGACAATCTTGGAGCCCAGCTATCACACCACCTTTTAATTGTGCTAAATTTTTAATCATCATCTGATATAACAGTTATAAATAAATATAAATAAAATTTTGATTCTAAAATACTAAGAAATATATAATGTTGGCATAATGGCAATTTTTTACTTTAAAACTCCTATGATTATACAAAAAATGTAATACATTTTCCTTATTTTTAAAATTTCACCAAGAATAATTATGTATCTATTTGTTTTATTTACCATTGCTTATCTCCCCCAACTGGAACTGACATTTTATCTGTCTCATTGATATCCCCAGTGACAATAACAGTAACTGACATAAACTAGGAGACATGTAAATATTTGTAGAATAAATGAATGATGAACACTTCACTTGGATTGGTAATTAATAGCAGACTAAGGCTTGGACATAAAGATCTTGGCACCCAATCCTGAAGACACGCTCTTTGTTCAAAATGGCAGAACTGGTCCAGTTGAATGTAAACATGAAGGGCAAAACCATGGCACACAGCCTCTATTTAGAGGAACAAGCTGCAGCAGAGGCAGAAAGGAAAGCCACACATGAGGTAACAAGAAGCAGAAACTTTTCTATGACTTCAAAAAGTGAACCCCCTTAGGAATAACGTTCGTGACATTAGTCTTTAGAGGGAACCGGGGTTAATGACAGGTGGAGATATTGAGAATGACAGTTTCTTGTCATTGGCTGAATTTCCATGCCTGATGGTACAATTAAGGCTAGAATGGGTTTCAATACTTACCCAGGGTCACAGAGCTGGATTCCAAAGAGGTCAATGGATTCTCCCCCTCAATGTTCTTTGATAGTCTTCACCACTGGAATAATTCCCATCCCCACCCCACCCCACTCCCACCTTCATTACTCTCACTCCAAGACAGAAAGGCTCAGCCCAGGATGGCCATGGGCTCCACAGTACCTACGACATCCCCTTGGGCCCCACTCCCCAGTGGAAACCCAAGGAAGCTCATACCACCAGGACTTCCCTGGAGGCCCAGCCTCTTATTCCAGACAGGAAATGGAGCCAGTGCAAACATGAGCTCAGCATTTTTTGCTGACTAATTCTTCCTCCCATAAAAAGGCTTGGTAAATATGAGTTCTAATGTAACCTAAAGACTTGCTTAACAAAGGGGAAAACCCACCAGCATTTCTTAATTCTAACACATCTTATGTTATGCAACAGGTATGTTTCTTTAAAAAAAAAGAACTAATTTTAAGACACACACACTAGTAATTTAAATTCACTAGAGAGTTAGCTATTTAGAGGAACCCTGTTGTAAATCCTTTCACAAACTGAAGAACATTTAAGTAATTACCCTCTAATTTATGTGCTCTGTAAGGTCAACTATTTAAATGTCTGGTTTTCTTAATTCGAGGCACACCCGCATTTATAGAATGTCTTTAAAACTCATTATGGCTGACAAATGTATTTCTTTGTTTTCTTTAACAGACAAAACTGTATTTTGGTGAAATAGGCAGAAGACACTTATTATTCTGGAAACTGTTTAAATACTCGCTTATTGCAAAAAGGACTTCTGTGGAGGTGATGGAGAACTGATATGATCAAGAATCAAATTGTCTTACATTTAAGAACATATCATGAACACATACATGTGAAGTCTTTGTAATTTGTATGCAGTCTGCAGTCTTTAAACCTCTGTAATTTATATTCAATCTAGTCATAATTTATTTGATGGTTAACCATGTGTTTTTAATTCTCAGTGAACTTGACAAAAAAGCTATCAACTAATATAGGTTAATAACAGGAATATTTTTAAATGTTTGAAATATTTTGATATTGGAAAATATTCTTAAAAATATTTAATGAATAAGTTGTCTTTTACATGTTGTTAAGCCGAGATAAAAAGACTCAATGAAAACATTTTTCCATATTGGTGACAACATGGCTTTGCATGCTTGGTGTTTACTTGTTGAAGCAAGTGTGCTGGGGAGCGGTATGCCAGAATTCGCACGCTCAAAAGGATCACACCGAGGGGTCGGAGGAAGCTGCTCCTGAGAATATCTTGCTGTTCTGATTTTGTAATAGGACAGGTTCTAAATATTGGCTATATTAAGGCCACGCATGTGTCCCCAGACCTAATTCTTTCCCTAGGTCTGGTTTTATAAACTCTGGTAATAAACCAGATCAAGAAGAAGGTGTTGGGCTATCAGTGTGAATAGCTTGGAAAGAATGTCAACAGACGAGAGGTGGTGCTGCCAAGTTCTGAGAGCAAGGCTGCAAATGCTGGGAGAGCTCAAATCTCCACTGTGACCTGGCCAAGGGGCAGAGCCCCAGGCACCAGACCAGGGCCACCACGCATGCCTACAGGAACCCCATTCACCCGGAGTCCAGCACTAATGGCGCCCTCTAGAGCACAGTGCAGGGATGACCTCTCACATAGGTAACCCGTGTCCCTGGATGCCCACCACAGCCTTGCTAGTCCCTCCTCACAGGGTCACTTCCACAATACTGTGGTCTAGATACAAGTTGAGGGAAGAGGATTGGCTTGACCCTTCCCAATTCAACCTGGCCATAGTTGTTAACATAAAATGCTGGCTACCCTAGACAATGGAACTTTCTAACTCTTCTATGCCACCAGCAACTTCTCCACGCCAAATATCAGGGCTGCCTAGTAGATGTCACCTTCCAGAGTGAACCCAAGAAGTAGCTGGCAAGGCTAGAGATCGTAGAAGGAGTAATAACCAAAGGCACAGTGCCTGTAATTTATATTAAATCTAGTCATAATGTATTTGATGGTTAACCATGTGTTTTTATTTCTCAGTGAATTTAACAAAAAAGCTATCAATTAGTATAGGTTAATAACAGGAATTTTTTAAACGTTTGAAATATTTTGATATTGGGAAATATTCTTTAAAATATTTAATGAATAAGTTGTCTTTTACATGTTGTTAAGCCAAGATAAAAAGACTCAATGAAAAATTTGCTCCTTATTGATGACAACATGGCTTTGCATGCTTGGTGTTGACTTGGTTGAAGCAAGTGTGCTGGGGAGGAGTATACCAGAATTCACACGTTCACCTGACTCAAGCAAAGCCATGTATTTTAAAAGTCTGAACTGTGCAGGGACCAGATTCAAACTAGGGGTTGCCAAAAACCAGCTGATATCAGGGGACATCAGGGGTCCATCTATAATACATGACAGCTTCCTAAGAGAGAGACAAGCATACTCAATCTTGTAGATGAGTATGTAGATGGCTGGTTGGTTCTTTTTGCTCCATATAATAATAATAATAATAATAATAATAATAATATCATCATCACCATCACAGTTGACAGATCTTTAGCGGTCACATATATCAGCAGTGTTCTGAGCACTTTACACACATTCATTTTGTGTAAAATGCAAAATGATTTGCACACCAACCCTGTGAATTTCTACCTCTAATCCCCCCAATCTCCTGTCTCGTTCCAACCACTGCTGCATGATCAGCTCTGTACGGGCTGCAAGCATTTTTGCATGGGTACAGCCCTTCATGACAGGCTCTGCTTCATGACTGCTCCTTGTGCTTCTTACCTCCTGCCCCAGGGATGCCCTGGTGTCACATGGGAACCCACGGAATCCTGCTCAGCACTCCCACGTGGAGCTGGGAAATGCAAGGGTATTGCCCACTGAAGATGAAAGGTGCACAGTTCTGAGGCATGTGTTGTAAGGTCCTGGGCACCAAGCAGCCCAGCCATACACCATGGTCACCTCAGTTAGTCCCTCCCTCCCTCCAGGCTTCTCTTTCCCAGCTCTTTACTCGTGTGCACTAAGATCTCATTCCCATAAACTACTCACATGTTAACCTTTGTCTTGTCCTCTACTTTCAGGGGATCTAAGTTAGGATAACTGGCATTATGGAATGAATGTGTATGTTACCCCAAAATTCAGGTATTGAAGTCTTAACCTCCAATGCGACTGTGTTTGGAGACAGGGCCTTTACAGAGGTAATGAAGGTGAAACGAGAGCATGGGGTGGGGCCCCAATCTGATAGGATTAGTGTTCTTATAAAAAGAGAACTCAAAGGGCGAACTCCTCTCTCTCTCTGCATCTCTTTCTCTCTCTCCCCCTGCTCCCACACACATGCACCAAAGAAGAGTTCATATGAGGACACAGTGAGAAGGCAGCTGTCACAGGAAACCGAGAAACCCATCAACCCTGGTAGCACCTTGGTCTTGGATCTCCAGCCTCCAGAACGGTCTGTTGTTTAAGCCACCCAGTCCGTGATATTTTGAATGGCAGTCCTAGGAGACTAAGGCAATTGGTAAAAGGATAGCCCTGGAAATAGTATGCTCAGAATAAAATACTAGAGCTGGGTCACTGACCAATTAATCAGATGGCCATAAAGATGTCACTGCTGGGGTGAGTGGGTTTGTAAAGTCAGTCTCTGCGACTCTTGTCTGTGATTGATTGGGATGGGGGACAGGTGATGGTGAAGCAGCAGGTTAGTGACAATCATTAAAAAGGAAACCACACATGTCATTCATTCTGCATTTATCACACCCATAGAATGAGCAGCATCAACCTTGAACCCTGATGTAAAGTATGGACTTCAGTTCCTAACGATGTATCAATATTGGCTCATTCAGTTGTAATGAATGTACCCCTCTAATGTAAGACATTATTAATAAAAGAACTGTGCATGGGGGTACAGGGAGGGGTACATGGGAACTCTCTGTACTTTCCTCTCATTTTTCCTGTGAATGTAAAATTACCCTTAAAAAAGTCTATTAACTTAAAAGATAAAATACCTTTGAATATGAGGAAGTTAATAAAGAAGAAAATGACAGGCTCAGATGAGTCAACTCTCACCTCAATGTAGGCTCAAAATCATAGCCAAGGCCTTGTGAAGAGAGGCAGAGGTGCACAGCAGACTGTGTTCACAGCCAGGATGGGTCTGCTGTGCGGAAGTCAGGGCACTCATAGGAAAGCACAGGTCCCTGAGACCTTGTAGAGGCCAGGGAGACTGGTGGATGAGCTGAGCCTGAGAATCTTGAACATCAGATCCCCTGAACTCTGCACTGGTACAAGCAATGCCCTGCTCTGTGTTGGAAGAGAGCAGCCTTCCCCACCTGGATCCCTGCAGACATCTCACCTAGAGCGTGCTTCTCAGATGATAATGCCTGTCCTCCTCAGGATCTGTTTCCACCCCACCCCCTTTGCCTCAGCAAATAAAGTCCTTGATGTGGATGGAAATGACTCACACACTGAAAGGATGGCAGGACTTGGTGGATATGTACCAGCAGAAACCAGAACGTAGAGGCACAGGGCAATTGGGTTGTAGGGCTGGTTGGGGAGGAATTGTTGATGTGGGCAATCTCTTGTGAGTTCCCATATCTGCTTTTGATGATTCCTTGAAGTTAGGACAAGGTAGGTAGTGACATTCAGCAAAAAAAGGGAAAATGACCTAGCACCGTGGTTCATTCATGCCTGTAATCCCAGCACTTTGGGAGGTTGAGAAGGAAGGGTCACTTGAGGCCAGGAATTTGAGACTAACATGGGCAACATAAGGAGACTCCAACTCTACATAAAATAAATGAGCTGGGCAGGGGTGGTGCACACCTGTAGTCCCAGGTACTGTTGCAGCTACTCAGGAGGCTGTGCTGGGAGGATGGCTTGGGCCCAGCAGTTCAAGGCTGCAGTAAGCTATGATTGTGCCACTGCACTCTAGCCTGAGTGACAGAGAAAGACCCTGAGAAGAAAGAAAGGAAAAAGAAAAAGAAAGAAAGAAAAAAGAAAGAGAAGGAAGGAAGGAAGGAAGGAAGGAAGGAAGGAAGGAAGGAAGGAAGGAAGGAAGGAAGGAAAAAGAAAGAAAGAAAGAAAGAAAGAAAGAAAGAAAGAAAGAAAGAAAGAAAGAAAGAGAGGGAAAAGAAAAAAGAAAGAAAGAAAGAAAAGAAAGAAAGAAAGGAAGGAAGGAAGGAAGGAAGGAAAGAAAGAAAGAAAGAAAGAAAGAAAGAAAGAAAGAAAGAAAGAAAGAAAGAAAGAAAGAAAGAAAGAAAGAAAAAGAAAGAGAAGAAAAAAAGAAAAGAAAAGAAAAGAAAGAGACAAGAAGACATGGCAGAACATGTGAAAAGGACACAGTGAGAACATTATGAAAGATTGATTAAAGTGAACAGCCTGGTGCCATATGCAGTGTCTTCACAAGGCAGACCAAGTCCTCAACATTGGAACAATCTGTCACCCACAGCAGTGGCCATCCTAACACACATCCTTCAGTTGGCCTTCCTTCTGACCCTGTCCCACCTCCCCTGTCCCTCTCTCCTGCTATCTGGGATCCCTTTCTAAGATAAGCAACTCAGAGAGATAGATCCCTTTGTTCACGCTCCACCTTGGGGAGAACCTGGGCTATGACAGATTCTGTCGTTATCCCCATTTTGCCGATGAAGAAGCTGTGGCACAGAGAAGCTGACTAACTTGACTGAAGTCACACAGCTAATGAGTGGCTGAGCAGAGCTGTGACTCCAGGCCACCTGATTTTCAAATCTATACCTTTCACCATTATGCTTAGTTAGTCAAATAAGACAGGACAAGTTGGAGAAACATAGATCTCATTCCTGCATATCCTAACTCATAAATTCTGAAGTCTTGAAACAACTTTCTCAGTCATCCCAGTCTAAAATTTTCAGCAAATTTTAAAAGTGGAACTTGTCTTAAATCATCCAAATAATTATTCCTTTGCTTCTCTTCTCTTTGACTCTATAGATCTGGTTTCTCTTATCTCTCTGATACTTTACCACATTCTCCTCAACAATGACAAAGTCATTCAAATTATTGCTAAAAAATTAGAACTTTAAAGCAGCTTGGAAAAAGTACTATTCAAAGAGGCAGAGCAAGTATTTGGAGCAACTAGACCATCACAGGTAGCACTGGGTATATGATATGGGTATTTATTGATCTAAACCAAACCCTAGGACCAAAGAATAAATTAGTTAATTTTTTTTCATTGAATTCCCTTTGAAAACTTCTTATTTCATAAGAAAAATCTTACAGAAGAAAAATAAGAATTATTCTCATTTCAAAAAAAGACAGCAAAAAATGTAGTGGCAAATATCTGTATCAATTGGAAACTTCTTCCTTGGCTTCCTGATACCACTTTCTCCAGCATTTGCTACTTCATTATTTTCCTGGACTCTTTCCCTCCCTTACACTATCTCTGACCATGACCATCCCTCAAATGTGGGTCCACCTTGGGAATCTGACCCCAGTGCTTGTCCTTGTTGTGCTCACTAAGAAGTCTTTCAGCTGGGTGAAGTGACTCACACTTGTAATCCCAGCACTTTGGGAGGCCGAGGCAGGAGGATTGCTTGAGGCCAGGAGTTCAAGACCAGCCTGGGCAAAATAGAGAGATTCTGTCTCTATAAAAAAAAAAAAAAAAAAAAATAGCTAGGCATGGTGATGCACACTTGCAGTCCCAGCTACTTAGGAGATTGAGGTAGGAGGACGGCTTGAGCCAGGGAGGTTGAGGATGCAATGAGCTATGATCAAACACTGCACTTCAACCTGGGTGACAGAGTGAGACCCTGCCTCAAAAAAAATTTTAAATTTAAATTTAGAAAAGAGGCCTCCTGTAATCCACACACACACACACACACACACATTCTTACACACCCTCATACACTCATTTCAGCCAAATCCAACTACTTACTAAGACACCAAACTCCTCCATGTCTCGGTTCTATGCAAGGAAACTAAAAGAGATTTCTTTTCTTCTTCCTCTTTAATTCTTATGTATGAGCCCCAAGGTCTACATGCGATTTTAGGGAAAAAGTTCATTTTAAGGACAAAGATGGTTTTTCATCTCTCATACAGCACCTGCATGCTCAAAGCCAGTTGGTCTTCGGCTGCTCTGTAGTTAGGCACCAGCCACAGGGAAGGCTGTGTGTCAGACCCGGGGCCTAGAAATGTCTCCTGTCCCTTCTGCTCACATTCCATTGGAAGGAACTCAGACACACACCTTCAAGTGGCTCTTGAAACATAGTCGCCGACTGAGAGGTCACATACTGGGCTACAGCTAGATCATTACCTTGAGAGAATGGGAAGATAGATTTGCTGGGTAGCCAGCCATCTGGCCACTGGGATATGTCTACAATTCTTGGGTTCATGGTGCAGCAGAAGCTTTAGTACACTTCCCACAAAAGAAATAAGGAATAAAGGGGAAAAGAAGACCTGATTAATTCAAATACACAATAAACAAAAAACTATTTTACCTATGTACAAGATTGTGAGCCTGAATGTTCCACATATTTTCTTTCGATCTCTGTTTTACTTAGAACCACTTTTTTGAGAATGAAAGGCACAACACCTTTCTAAGCATATGGCCATGGGACTCATCTAAGAAGAGTAATAATGGATAACAAAAATGTTTCTGCATGACACAGAGGGTCAAGGACATACCCAGGATGCCTCCAAATCTGAAAATGATGCCAAGTTGGAAATCAAAACAAAATCTAAGACTCTCCAAGGCAAAACATAAGGGCCTTAGACACACATATGGTTTCCATCTCTAGCTGAAAGAGCTGGATCTAAACGGAGTTTCAAAGCACATATGCAGTTTCATAAATAGAATTAGGTATATCAGGATACCTTCCAACCCAGAAGTTTAGCAATGTCCTTTGCACAACTAAAGATCTGCTGTTCTGAAATCTAGTCTTTACTAAAGTTTCCTGGCTGGTCTTGAATCCTCATAAAATTCGGTTTTCACATGTGTTGGGGAAGCTTTAAAGACTTGCTTTATGAGAAGGCTAATGAGAATGCCAGAATTTTCATTTTGGGGCAAAGGGTATAAACTAAGCCATCCATAATTTGAACATTTGAAAAAGATATCCAAAACATGTCTTTTGGGGGCTAAGCTGTCAATAAATTGTCAGTTTGACCAATGAGACAGTAATCACAGTTAAAACTAAGCCACTGCCATGGTCAAAAAGAATTTACAAAATCTAGAGTTGTAGCTGTTTCAGATTCTATTGTCAAAATGCAATACCTAGCCTGAATTATGACCATAAATTTGAAAACATAAAAGAAAATTTAAAAAGTGTGAATCTGAAGTGAGAGCCTCATTGTTTCTGTTTTCTCCAAATTTATTGAGCCACTGGTCAAGTCTCAGTTTTACCAAGGTAATGGTACACACATGGGGAAGGTCCTAATTGAGAGATTTTTGTTTTCAGAAATTTTATATCCTGCCTATTTCATTTTATAAGATGTGCTATATACACACACTGCTTCCCATTAAACCTGTTTGAGGTGGGGTGTTGTGATGGTTTACTTTTCAAATACTTTCTGTTTGGGATTGGATGACTTATTTGCTCAAACTCATGATAAAATTCTTCTAATTGCTGTGGTCCTAGGGAAAACAAAATAAAGAAAGCTGGAATCATGTTTGTCCTTCAAATTGGTCAGTTGACCCAACTTTCATAATTTTTGTAATTTTTTTACACAACCAGTACTAGATAAATAGAATAGTTACTTACATTATTCATGAAAACAATTTCACTTGAGGGCTCTCATTTTAATATAAAAATTGTACAAAAAAAAATAAGCTGTACAAAAAAAAAAAAATTCCTCCAAGAATTTCCAACCTGCTCCTTTGTTTGACAGTAATTGTCTGGATTAGTTAATCTACTCTGTGAGGAGAAGGCTGGAAGCCAGCCAGTGTGCAAGCCTTGCGGTTAACTTCTTGAAATTGTGTTTTCCATGTGAAATCAAGACAGTGCAATTGCTAGGTGAATTCAAAATTCCTTCAGACTCATCTACAAAAATATGGTGAAGGATGTACAAATACTTTTTTTGCCAATGTACATGTTCTCTTCTGGAGCACAGGTTCTCTTGGCTTACAGGGTTTGACAGCTGGAAGCATCCTTCATTCACTCTCTCACTTACAGTTGATGACAATGAAGTTGAGAGAGGTGAAGTCACTTGCCCTGTAGCATTCACAGTGCTTTCTGACTCCCATTCCAGTGCTCCTTATCATACAGTCTGCTGCCAAACTCGTCCCAATATTCATCCTGAGGAAAGCTAGTTGTGGGAATCCTGAGATCACATTGCTAATGCGAGAATAACTTTAGTTTGCAGTTAAGCATTTGAAAAGCTGATAGGAAGTCACAGAAATGGAAAATGTGGCCATCACAAGACACTAATGAAGGAAGAGGAAATTCTCGAGGGGAATAGGTTCATACACAGGCTGCTCTTCTTCTGAGTTAAGCTAGCAGGAATTTTCCTGGAGAGCATCCTGGAAAGAAAAGGGAAGATTTCTTTGCTCATTCTTTCTTTTCTCAATAAGACAAGTAAACGTTGGCAACCCACCAACACGGAGAATTGGCATAATAATTCCAGGACACCTCACATATTCACCTGTCAGAGATGGGTTACTGAACACAGTTGGTAGTACCTGAAGTTCCTTGTTGAGGGAACAAGTCACGACCAACCTTTCCCTTTCCGAGAGGTTTCAGATGAAGGAGGATCCTCTCAGTCTTTGAAGATGAAGCTCCAAGAATCAGAGAAAGGTGGCATTTAGTTAGACAGGACCTCGGGCCCTTTGGTTGGGAGTATTAGAAAGAGGTTTTCTTTTAACAAAGCACATCCTCTTATATCCCAACGCTGGTTTCATGCTGCTTTCTAATAAAGGGGTTTTCTAGAAGCAGCACCTGTAATACACCAGAGCAGGACTTTCACTTGCATTTTCACAGTTAGTCTGGTTTCTTCAGGAGCCTCCAAATGTAGAGCTGCTGTTCTGTGACTGGAGTGACCGTGCCCACAGGAATTGGATCAGAGAATATGGAACAGAAGACTAAACTACACACATCATATGCAGACTTAGCTGCCCCAGACCTTGCCACGTGTGTGTCAGGTAGTGAGCTGCGCTGGATGGTACTAAGCACCTCTCTTTAGAGCCAGAATCTCCACTGATAACTGGTATGTTCAATACCTTAGCTTATTGTCACCATTGGTTCAATAAATATTCACTTTACGCTTTATTAGGCACTCTGTTGGGCAGTCTTTAAGCTTCCAAGAGTAGAATATGTGAACTCTCTGCTTTCCAAAACTTTTTGGGGGTTTCCTTTCCTTCTTCTTCTCCAACCTCTTGTCCCATTTTACCAATATTAAGAACAGATTCAGAGTAGAACAGAATGGACACAAAGTATCTTCCAGGGATTTTGGAGCCTGGTGTGATATATGTTTAACTGTTACGTCTGCTGATTACTAACGGAGACAGAGCCTCAGATTCTCTGCTGCTTTGAAAGGTGGAATGCTAGCATATGGATTCCGCACCGCACTCTCCTTTTAACTAACCTGCGGGAGCACCTGTGTCAGGCTGAATTGTTCCAGAACAGCATATCAATTAGGCAAGCAGAGGCTGGAGGGGTTTTTTGCAAACCATCCTACCAAATGCTTCTCTCCAATTTTGTCTGTTGGCATTTCTACTTCAGACCTGTCACCTTATTACCTGAAATAATGGCCACTTAAGAAAAAAGCAACAGAAATAAGTAAAGAATACAGAAAATCATCCCTTTCTTCTTCCAAAACTCCCCTTAACCAGCAAACCTTTGGAAGCTACTAAATATCCAGAAATATCCCAGTGGCAGAGCTGAGTAAAAGCTATATATATTTCCATATTATCTGTGTTGTTGGAACACACTCTGCTATGCTATAGTAACAAAGTAGCAGGGGTTCAACCTAATAGAAGCTTATAGCTTGCTCATGCAAAGTCTGATGCAGGTCAGCAGGGCTCTCCTCCGTCTGGTGTCTCAGGGATCTAAGGTCTTTCCATTCTGTGCTGCTACCATTTCAACACTTGGCTCCCAGGGATACAGCGAGCATGGGAGACTCTTAACTGCCTTAGAACAAAAATGGTATGCCTTTTTACTCAAAGTCCACTGGGCAGTGTTGGTTAATTGATCTTGAACTACTTTCAGGGCAACCTGAGTCTTCCCATGTGCTCAGGAATGAATACCCAGATGTGGTAAGCACTAGATATCTCTAGGGCTTCCATCAATGGCCCATCTCATACACTGTGAAGCCAGTGTTTTCATTACAACCATCTTCACAATTGTTAGCAACTGCCACATCTGACAAGTAGCCAGTCCCACTGCTTCAGAGCCAGTGACCTCACCATAACCTCAAGGCCCTGCCTCCCAGGCCCACATGAGGGACCAGGGTTTCTCATCACCACTTTCAACAGCATCATGGCATTGCTATTTGACCTGGAGATTTAGATTAACTTCTGCTGTACCAATACAGTCACCAAAACATCAAGAGTAACAAGAGAAGGAAACTTAACTCTCCAGGATCTCTTACAGTGTAAGAAATCAGGTCTTGGTGAGAAAAATACTTTCATAAATTGGTTGCGTATATAATTCACAAGTGTTGAGGAATCAGGTGTTAGACATAAAACTGAAGTGATCACAGAGGAGGGAGAGAAAAGGCAAAAAGGGTGGCATTTTCTGGTAAAAGACTGGGGGGATTCCTAGAAGGGGGTCCTATCTCAGAGAATGATTCTCCAATAAAGCTGCTAAACTGAGAAACAGGCTTCAGAATGACCTTCCATGAAAAAAATGGCGTGGACTAGGGAGGTGACATTCGGGCGGTGAGGAGAAGGGAGGCTGAAGGAAGGAAGTATAAGGAAAAGAAATTGCAGGAAGGACTCTGAATTCTTCCAAGGCCACGGAATGAGGATTCCAGTCAAATTTGACCAGATCCTCTGGGCAGGAGCCCAGCTGACACCTGGCTCACATAGTAAGGACCTTACCTCGACTGGGTGTGGACTGGTGAAGCCCTCCAGCCATGCCACAGGAAAGGAGGGGTAGCTGGGGCAGAGTAGTTGACTCGTTTCATGCCACCCTTTAGGTGTATCAACCTTACATCTCCTGAACACCTGCAGTGAAAGTAACCTACTTTCACCTCTTAGAAAACATCCCAGTTGGCCGTATATCATATGGGAATTGTGTGTAGCTTCCTCCAGCTCCCCTCCCCTCTGCTCTACACACACGCCTTGACAACTAGGACCTAGAGAAATGTGCCTTGTCCCCACGACTCAGCACCGTGTCTGGCCTACCATGGAAACTTACTCACCTTCTTCCCTAACCTATAAGGTGGGGGTGGCGACAGAGATCACACAGGATATAGGACAGGTAGTGTGGCATAATGATTGGCAGCAGGGCTAGGGCATAGGATCACACTGGTGTGTACCACAGTTTTGACCCTAATTTCTAAGAAGAGCAATCATCTCAGGGCTGTGCTAGAGACTATGTGAGAAAAATAATATAAAACTGTGTGTAAGAGCTGGCATATAGTGAGCCTCAGTGAGTGCTGTCTGCTCGAACAGGTAACGCCCTCTGAGAGTGTGAACAGCAGAAAAAAAGTATCTTGGAGGTGAATCACCCGGAAATCAGCTCAGCTCAACTGAGGAAATACTGGGAAAAAAACAAATCGGCACCGGGAACCCTCCAAGTGACCTGGAGCAAGAAGGTCTCGGCATGAGAAAGTCCTCTTTGTCTTAGTGAGAGACTTAGCAACTGTTGAGAGATGCAGGGATCAGCTAAGTGGACTCGGAGATGTGGGAAGGTTAGGGGAAGGCAGAGGCACTTCCCAGAAATCTGGAAATTACACAAATGGCAGAGATTATCAGTGGTAGCCAGCGTGCTTCCCACTTCTTTCATAGGACTTGTTTTTTGCAGGTACTGGCTGACAGAATAGCGACAGCTAGGTATGGCCCTAGACCAAGGCCCAGCCCATGGGATATAACTGAAAGTGTGTGCTGCAGCTTCTGGGAACCTTCTTTAAGAGATAGCAGGTGTCTGCCTTTTGCCACATCTTCCTCATTCCTCTTTCTTGCTGGTGGGAATGCAGGCATGATGGGCAGCGCTACAGCAGTCTTCTTGGACCTAGAGGTGTCCTGGGGAATGGAAGCCCATGTGGAACCACAAGAAAGAAGAAGCAATGAGCAATGGAAGCCAGACACCCCAGCGTCCAGGGTGTTAGATAAGCAAAGTCGCCCTTACTCCAGAGGAGACAGAGAAAAGAGGGAGGGTGGTGTCCAGATTTTTGTGTAAGAAAGAAATAAACCTCTATCTTGTTAAAGCCACAGTTATTCTGGATCTCATTTTATGCTCAGTCCAACTCAATCCTCAAAGGTAGTAACTTACTCTACCTATGTGGCCGTTGATGACATTTCCACTTACCAGCCTTGGCTGTTCATTATATTTCTATTCAATTGTTCTGGGATGCTAGCATTTATTATAACATTAATCTTATTTTAACAGTGTTATAATCTCACTCCCATTTAACTGCTCTTCAAAATGAAGATTAAATGTCAGTTCTACTGTTGTCCATCTTGCCTGGATATTGTAACAGTTTTCACAGACCAATTTTTTTTTTTTTTTTTTTTTGAGATGGAGTCTCGCTCTGTCGCCCGGCTGGAGTGCACGAGGTCACGATATCGAGACCATCCTGGCTAACACGGTGAAACCCCATCTCTACTAAAAAAATACCAAAAAAAAAAAAAAAAAACTAGCCAGGCGAGGTGGTGGGCGCCTGTAGTCACAGACCTATTTTAAAACAAGGGGGGATTTGGGGAGCTGAAATGGAGCTTCACAATTTTGCCTAGAGCTGGCCTAAGGAACACCTTATTCAGCAGTGGGAACACATACAAAGAAAATCTTATTTTAAAAGGACTCTTGCCTCCCTTCATCCAGAAGAACTTCATCTCCTAACACGAAGTTGGCATTCTCTGTTACTCACCCAATGTAAATTGGTTTTCCTTCTGGGTGAGCACTGATTTGCAGAGATCACTGGGTGCAGGGCAGCTCTTGATCCCGAGCGGCGTTGGCAGCAGCCTCTCTGCATGTTCAGACAGCTCCTCTGCGACCGCACACTGGGAAAGACAGCCTGCTGGCTCTCCGGACCGTGCTACGGACCCAGGCCGGAGAAGGAGAAAGGAAGGCAGGAGAACTGATCCCAGCCAGATGGTGCTCGGCACTGCCACATGCCATTGTCCTCCTGACTGATGGGAGGTCAGTCACCTGGTAAGGGCTGGGGCCCTCACCCCTCTGCTATGACTGCTGTTGTCCGGCATGCTTGGGATTCGAACTCATCTACTAATTAGTTGGAAGGGAAGTTTTTTTTTTTTTTTTTTTTTTTTTTTTTTTTTTTTTTTTTTTTTAACACTTTTTGTGTTTCGGCTGCTTTATTCTTTCACCAGCCTTCCCAGGTATGAGTCTACGTAATCTTCATAACAGCTTTTAGAAAGTAGGCATGGGGCCGGGTGCGGTGGCTCAAGCCTGTAATCCCAGCACTTTGGGAGGCCAAGACGGGAGGATCACGATGTCAGGAGATCGAAATCATCCTGGCTAACACAGTGAAACCCCGTCTCTACTAAAAAATATGAAAAACTAGCCGGGCGAGGTGGCGGGTGCCTGTAGTCCCAGCTACTCGGGAGGCCGAGGCAGGAGAATGGCGTAAACCCTGGAGGCGGAGCTTGCAGTGAGCTGAGATCCGGCCATTGCACTCCAGGCTGGGTGACAGAGCGAGACTCCATCTCAAAAAAAAAAAAAAAAAAAAAAAAGAAAAAAAAAAAGAAAGAAAGTAGGCATGGAAGACACTGTTCTCAGTATTTCAAATGGAGGAAATCAAGGCTCTGAGAGTCGCCTCCTATAACTTCTGTAGCTGGAGCCCTGCTACCTCTTTCCTGGCCCCAGGACAGCCGGGAAGCTACACAAGTGCATGGATAGCAGCTGGGATGGGAGGCTGGCAAGAGGCTCTGGGCTTCTCCCTGCAGGCTGCCTTCCCTGGCCCCGCCTCTGCTTGGAGTCCCCAACAGGCAATGTCCGCCCCACCAAGACAGAGATCTGGGGCTTCACACTTCACCTTGCCTGCCCCTCCGAGGGCCCAGCAATTACTCGAGAATCTGACTTTGGTGATTTAATTGCTTTTCCCTTCAATAGGAGAAATAGATGTAAATTCTCCTTTTGTTCTTTTACTACCTCCGGAGTGGTAAATGCTACCTACAGCCAACAAACACGGGCATCCACTGTCTCTTCAATGCCTCTTCCATGAGACATTTGAACTGCAATAAGAGGTGTATTATGTAGAATGAATAACCAAGGGGGCCAAGAAGGGCCGAGACTGAAGAAAGAAGTCAACATGTGAGTGTTCTCCGGCACAGGCCCCTCCATGGAGCCGGCAGCCGGCTATGCAGCCAGTGGACTCAGATCCACAGCTCTTGGGCGGATTCAGGACTGCGCAAGCACCGCAGAAGCCAGGGAGCTGGTGTCCTGGGCATCCTGGCAGTTCTTTTCATGTGGGCACAAATGAGCAATGCGCACCAAGCTGCGCCATCTCCTCTGCTGCGATTTCGCTGCCGAAGAGCCGAGGAAGGTTTAGGATGCAATTAACAGAGCGGAGTGACCTGTGACGGGGTTAACCTGCGGAACGGAGGCAGCCATAAATCAGCATCCCGGCCTCACGCACGCGCCAGCAGAGGAAGTCACGCAAGGGCCTTAAGTCAGCCAAATCGACAGCATCAACAGATCTAGACGGTGTTTTCTCTTCTAGAACCTAGAATAGGTCTTTAGAGACAGATGGACGCTTGGTTTCCGAAAACTGTAAAGCAGGGAGGCAAGATGCAATATGCACAGAGAATTAACGTCAGTTGTGTTTATGGCTTTTTTTTTTCTTGCCAAAAAAGAGTAGATTCCTCATTCTCATGTGGTGAAAGATGTGGTCTGTTTTCTTTAAAATCTAATCATACTTTTGGTAACAAAATGGAAAAATATGAACATTCCTTTGTTTTTTTTTTCAGAATTGATAAAAGCTTATGTATGAACAGATATTAAATAACCGTGATGTCAAAAAAGCAAGACCATTTGTTGAATGCTTATTATGTGCCAGGTATTAACCTACCTTACCTCTTTCATTTTTTCACACTTTTCAGAGGCAGATTTAGTGGGGACCATTTTACAGATGATGAAACGGAGGCCCATAAAAATGAAATCAGTTTTCTAAAGTCACACAACTAATTAGTGTAAGAAATAGAATTCCAAAGCTCAGAAGATACAAATTGAAAAGTTACTATTTACCATGGAATTTTCATACTAGTTCACATCAGTATTGGTAAGAATTTTACACAGGTTAAAGGTGTCATGGTATAAACTACCTAACTGTTTTTTTAGTTAGTTTGTTTGTTTGTTTGCGACAGGGCCTCACTCTGTCGCCCAGGCTGCAGTGCAGTGGCACAATCTCAGTTCACTGCAACCTCTGTTGCCTGGGTTCAAGTGATTCTCCAGCCTCAGCCTCCTGAGTAGCTGTGAATACAGGTGCCCACCACAATGCTCGGCTAATTTTTGTACTTTTCGTAGAGACGGGGTTTTGTCATGTTGGCCAGTCTGGTCTCGAACTCCTGGGCTCAAGTGAGCCGCCCACCTCAGACTCCCAAAGTGCTGGGATTACAGGCATGAGCCACCATGCCCAGCCTTCCTGACTGTTCTTGAGGACTGATCCTGTGTGGATTATCTGACTTGCACTGTTTGAGAGAGTCATCAAATCCTCACGGTGAGAACTCAGCATGTATTGTTCTTGCTACTCCTTCATGAATCCCTCTTGACACCCCTGCTGCCTCTGTATTTCCATACCCACTGTAGAGGTAAAGAAAGTAAGGTTCAGAGTATGTAACTTACCCATTATCTCACACAGCAAAGAAGTGCCAGAGCCAGGGACACACTGAAATGCTCCCGAATTCTAAAGCCCACATCTCTCCCACTTCTTCACACAGATTCCATCAATAATTAAAAACAGAAGAGAGCCTGTGGCTGTGCCTTCCAGACTCCTTTATCTACTTATTTTAAAATAGAGTTAAGCCGGGTGCAGTAGTATGCACCTGTAGTCCCAGCTACTCAGGAGGCTGAGACAGCAGGATCATGTGAACCTAGGAGTTCAAGGCTGTAGTGAGCTATGATCACATCACTGCACTCTAGCCTGGGCAACAGAGTGAGACTGTCTTAAAAATAATAGTAATAATAATAACAGTAATAATAATAGAGTTGACCAAAGTCAGACGTAGGTAGGGAAGGAACCAGGCAGGTAGACTCCAGTCTTGTGAATGCCCAGTGGCTGAATGTCCAGAAGTTTCCACCACAAAGAAGGGAGGCCAATACCTTGGGTGTTGAGGCTGCAAAAGGGATATCATAGCATTTCATGCAGAAAACTACACATGGATTCAGGGAAAGAAGATTTGGATAAAAAAGGATTGGACCTTTGACGTGAAACGTGAGCTCCGAAAGGCTCACAAGTGGCCAGGGTTACTAAATAATTAATCAAGAGCAGGCGAGTGGCAGTTTGAAATGTAAATGGGATGGAGGAAGGTGTGATGCTGTCATTCAGGAGAGGCTGATGTGGCTGGAGCGCTGAGCCACTGTACCAGCTCCCGGGAAGGCATGGGCACAAAGGAGCAGCAAGGCCGTCCGACAAAGGGCCCCAGAACCCCTAATTCTTGCCTTTGACCTGCGGTTCACTTTCATGTCTCTGTCCCCAAAGAGATGTTAAAAAATGATGAAGAACTGGCTAGGCATGAGGGAGGGGAAGCGAAGCCATCTAAAGAAATGTTACCTGTGTCAGGCAGCAGCCGACACACTTGAGAACACCTTCTATTTTCCTTACATTTTCCTGCTTCTTGAAAAAAAAAAATGCACCTTTTGTCTGTCCTCTCCCCCTTTCTTCCCAAATTCTCTAGAGTTCTTCCTGCAAGTGGTTCTGTGTGACTCAAAGGCAGACAACAGCTGCAAGCAAAGGAACCAAAAAGAAGATTGACAACAGGAAAAGGGGCAGGTGAGAGAGAGTCCCTTTACTTTATCAAACCAGAAAATGCCGTGGCTTAAATAGCAAGAAAATAAAGTCTGCGGAAGATGAAATGTCTCTCTTCTGACTAAACAGTGATCAAAAATCTCTGTTCTAGAAAAAATATGACTGCTTGGCAGTCAAATCACAGCATCTTAGATCCGGAAGTAACGCTCACGCGTAGCATAGCCTGATACTTAGTGGGTGCTAGATTTATATTCATTCTTTTTCTGTGTCCCTTTCCTTGTCTATTACACCTTCCTGCACAGGCCAGCCAGCCTCCCCTTAAATCGGCTATTCTCTCCAAGCCTCAGTGTAAGCTCTGGAAAGCAGAGACAATCCTGGTGCCCACCTGGTAGGGCTGTGCATGTCAAGGGCTGAGCCCATGCCTGGCACGGGTGTGAGGTGGAGTAGTGATTGTCGTGTTTGTTATTCCAGACTTAGGAAGCAAGATGTGCACTACTTGGTTTTTTTGGGGAAACCGCCAACACTTCTGGGCAGCAAAAGCACAGGGTTCCAGGCAGCGGGGGCAGGAGAGGCGGCTAGTGAGGAGAGGTGAGCCAGGGCATCTGCTGTGTGAGAAGGGACTTGCTGAGGCCTGCGGAGGTTGGAGGGGGAGGCAAGGGTGGCACAGCTCCCACTGGAGAGCAGGCTCAGGAGGTCCTCACTAGATGCCCTGAGGATGGGCATGGAGGGAGGGAGTGGAGAATGTAAAGGAAGCTGAGGAGTGGGGCCATTTGTGCTCCCCAGTACCACCTCACTGCCTAGACCAGGTGCAAGGGGACTGGGAGGAGTAGGGGCCACACTGCCAGCTCCTACAGGGGCTGAGTCTACGGAGGAGGTTTTTAGCAGCCTGGAGGTAGAACTGGTGTTTTCTGCTTCTTCTCCCTCCTGACAGCTGCTCCCTGCCTCCTGCCCCTTTCCTTCCTCTCCATTCCTCTCTCTCCCCGTCTCCCTTCTCCTCTCCCTTGCTTTAGCTTTCTTACCTTCTCTTGCAGAACAAAATCAGAAATGAGTGCCTCCCCTGGAAGTCCCCACCCACCATATGGGCATTTCCATTCATTTTCCTGACATTTCTGCATTTTGCAGGAGGTTGTGACCATGCAGGCCAGGGCCGGGGGCAGGAGCAAGGGCAGCTAAAAGGAGGCAAGGGCAGCTCTGTATGGTTCTAGGGGGTTCTGCTCCCAACCCACCTCCCTCTCTTCACCCTGCTGCACCCATGCCCATTACTTCAGATATTGGCCAAATGGAAATCTTTTGACTTGCACAGCTCTGGCTCCTTTCTGAATAGGATCTCATAGAAATACACAAAAGTAGTCCATAATGGAAATAAAAATAGAATAGAGCCAAGTGCTGTAGCTTTTCCTCTTATGTAGTACAAATTGCTATGAGGTAAACATTGTTCCAAATTTAAAATCCTAGTTCTTAATGCCTTTCCATTCAGGGAGACAGTATCACCTAACTCTTAAGCTCATGGACACTTCCTTTCCAAGAATTTATTACATGTGGTGTGTATTTCTTTAGGAAGTTTATCTACTTCATAATGTTAAGAGTCTATAGGCCAGGACTTCTAAAACTCAGTAATTTAACTATTTCTGCCATAAAATATACATACAGAAATTGTATCAGCTAGAAAAATATTAATTTTGAGAAATTGAAAGTTAAGTTAGATTTGATTGGGGGAATATTTTCCAAACAAAAGAAAATCATCCTAAAGTCAAAACTCTGAGCTTTTTATTATATTGCAAGGAAAGCATGTAGAGGAATTGGGTTGTTTAGTGTGTGTGTGTGTGTGTGTGTGTGTGTGTCTACTCAAAGAACTATAGATTTACACACAAAGCATTGTAACCAGTTTCATCCCCATCTAGTATGCAGTGAGAAGTTTGTAGCTTAACCTTGAGTGAGGAGGATTTAAGTTCAATATCAAAAAAAGAGTTCTTGGCAATGAGGGTTATAAGGACATTTGTAGAGGCTGCCTAGAGGGACTGGCCCACCCTCCCCTGGAGAGCTGTGCCACTTGTGTAGATTCAGTCTAAGATGAAAGCCAGGAGAAAATTTCCCAGGTTATCTTATCCCATAAACCCTCCCCAGGACTGCCTGGACTTCCACGTGGTTTAAAGGGTAGATTGAGTGCACCAAGGCCAGAGGCCAGCCAAGACACTTGCCAGCATGGGATCTTGAGCAAGTCATATGCTCAGAATCAATTTTTCAGTTACAGGAGAAACATGGTAAGAACCGTACATCCCTCCTAGGTTTGTGGTGAGGCTAACGAGGGTGGAAAAGTGCCTATCAGGGTGGAACCTCCTGCAAGTGTTGGTCACTAGTAGGTGCTGCATGAAATTCACAGATGGAAGATCATGATGCCTGCCCCCAAAGGGATTTAAAACCTTCAGAGGTCCAAGGCGGGTGGATCACAAGGTCAGGAGTTCGAGACCAGCCTGGCCAATATGGTGAAACACCATCTCTACTAAAAATACAAAAATTAGCCAAATGTGTTGGCAGGAGCCTGTGGTCCCAGCTATTCAGGAGGCTGAGGCAGAGGTTGCCGTAAGCTGAGATCGTGCCACTACATTCCAGCCTGGGTGACAGAATGAGCCTCCATCTCCAAAACAAAAACAAAAAACCTGCAGAGGTACTAATAAAGTTTGCAAGTCCTTGGTCTAAGTTGCAAATTTTTTCTCCACACCTGGGAAATCTGTTAAGTTGTACAAATAAGTAATTCAATGGCTGAAGTACCACATATCTCATCTTAAGTGATCGACAAGTTCACGCCAAACCCCAACAGCCCAGGGCTAAGGAAGGCTACAGTGTCCATGTGAGCAGTGACTTTCAGCTAAACTTAGACTCAGTATCTGTCCATACAGAGGATCAAACACCCCAGAGTTCCACCTAGAGGAACTTCCCTAACTGACCCCATGAGTAGGACCCCTCGGTGACATTCCCGCTGTGAGAAAGCCTGCCAGACCCATCAGGGTCTTCATGCCAGAAAGGATGCAGCTCCAGGAAGTTCTGGCTCTCGTGGCCAACTCTGAGGTGGCAACCCCTCAAAATCTGACTGGGGAAAAGGCCAGTGCAGCAGTGCAGGCCTCATGAGCAAACACCACCACCGACTCGCCTTTGGAGTGCACTTCCTCTTTCCCCTCAACATCCCTGTCGTTAACTGACTGAAAGCCACACTCACAATGAGAACAATATCTGGATGTCTCTGGTCATCATTTCGCTTTCCTCTGAAGCTAGAATAATTATCCTACAGGTGTCAGCTGTGGCAGAAGGTGGCAGGAGTTTGTACCACAAGAATATTCCCAGGGGTTGCAGTGAGCCGAGATGACGTCACTTCACTCCAGCCTGGGAGACAGAGCAAGACTCCATCTCAAAAAAATTAAAAATAAAAAAAAAGAAAGAAAGATACCACGTGTTCTCATTCACGTGTGGGAGCTATAAAGGCGACCTCATGGAGGTAGAGGATAGATGACAGCTACCAGAGGCTGAGGCTGGGAAGGGTAGAGAGGAAGGAGGGATTAAAAATGGGTTGATTAAGGGGTACAAAACCACAATTAGATAGAAGAAATTAGATCTGGTGTTCCATAGCACAGTAGGGTGACTATAGTTAACAATAATTTATTGCATATTTCGAAATAACTAGAAGAGTAGAACTGAATGTTCCTAACACAAGGAAATGATAAATGTTTAAGGTGACGGATATCCCAATCACTATGATTTGATCATTACACATTGTATGCTTGTATCAAAATATCACATGTATCCCATAAATATATACAACTAAGATGCATTCATAAAAATTAAATTAAAATAAAAGGGCCGGGCGTGGTGGCTCAAGCCTGTAATCCCAGCACTTTGGGAGGCCGAGACGGGCGGATCACGAGAGCAGATCGAGATCATCCTGGCTAACACAGTGAAATCCCGTCTCTACTAAAAAATACAAAAAGCTAGCCGGGCGAGGTGGCGGGCGCCTGTAGTCCCAGCTACTCAGGAGGCTGAGGCAGGAGAATGGCGTAAACCCGGGAGGCGGAGCTTGCAGTGAGCTGAGATCCGGCCACTGCCCTCCAGCCTGGGCAACAGAGCGAGACTCTGTCTCAAAAAAAATTAAAAAAATAAAAAAAAAAAAAGAATATGTCCAAGGATAGAACCTCAGGGGTAAGGTAGTATCCGGATGAGAACTTACTGGGCGCAATAAGTTCCCCACCCATCTTGAGGATGGAACTGAGGACAAAGCTGACCTAGCTTGTCCCCACTGACCATCCCTTCCCTGTTGCTGGTGTCTTTCCACCACATAAGGCTCAGGCCCCTGAGATGGCAAGAAACCTCCAATTTACAGGAGCCACAGGACACACCTCCAACACCCGGTGGAATGAGCCCCCACCAATTCCCAGCCCATAGACACAGGGAGGCCTCACTTTCTGGAATCCAAGTACGGTACAACCTACCATCTTCCACCAGAGCCATCTCAGGTGTCTCGCTCTCATCACTAAGAATTTAAAGTATGATGCCTTTTTTGCATAAAGTAAAATTCAGGACAAATAAAAATGTTTACGGTCTACATATCTTTAGGAGTTATATGTAAAATACACATATACAGAATGTCTTCAGTACACAGGAAGGAAGGGTAGCAAAATGCTTTCTCGGTGGCATTGCCTCCTCCACCAACTACTCACAAAATAGTGAAAAATGAACATCCTGCTAGATCCTTTCCTGAGGATATGTGTGGAAAGGATAGAGGACTATATCTCTCTCTCAACCCCAATCCAGGACACCAGCTGCATGCACATGGCCTCAGATGCCATCTCTCTGGGTCAGCCTCTGTCTGTCCTGGGCTGGTAGATGGTTCCTCAGCCCCAGCCTGGCAGGGTCAGCTGCAGCTGGAGAGACAGTTACTGCTCAAACTTGAACGAGGGCTCCACCACCTGAACTGAGGTTTTTGCTCCTGAGCTTACTAGATCGATGTTTGCATTCCTAAAGCTTAATGACTGCATGTTGCTTATCACTGTTATAGAGAAAAGATACTCCTGACGCATGCCATAACCTACTTGAATGTGAGACATTTCCATTTAGAAAGAGCCCATGAACTCAGCCCTGGCCCTCTCTCTACCTGGTACCTCTTCCTTGAGCTTCCCCAAAACTCACACTCCTTTACCAAAGTGCCTAAAAAGAGTGGAAAATGAAATCATTAAAACTCAAGAACTCAGGAAGAGGGCATGGGCCAGAATATAACATGTTCTGTACTCAGAATCCAAATATTAGAGCTCGAAAACCACACTCACCCATGAACAACGGTGCAACCAGGAACCAGCCTTTTTACCTGAGTCCCAGTTTTCCACGCTCATAGCACAGATGTTCCCAAATGCTCTCTGCCTTCCAAGGATCTAGGGGTAAGGCTTAGATAACGTAAAGCACTTGGTACCCAGACCAGGCCCCGCCCCCACACAAAGTGCGCAGTGCAGGTTGATTGTAAAGTACTGAGGGAGCATCTGCTAAAATCACACCACTGATGACAGCAGTCAGGGGTTTAACGCTGCTAAAAAGGCCGCACCAACCTGTAAAAGAGATGGCAAGATCCTCGCTCTTCTCTGAAGCCACACACTTTGCCTGTCCCTGGAGCTTGCTCTCTGCTGGAGAACCTGGAGCTGGTCTCCAGAATACAACTTCTCTTAGCCTTTAAAGCCAGGGCGCAGAGAGGCACTACCAGAATACCAGATTACTGGGGAGGCAGGGCAGCCGAGGCTCCAAAATGGAGGAGGAACCCCTTGCTCACAAACCAGGACCTGCTGCCTGCCTGGAAGGGCTCTAGCAAGAGATGAAACCTCTTAAGCCACAGTTGAGGAAAAGGATCAGACAGTGAGCTCCTCTCCGGCCCAAAGCGCAGTGAGGACACGACCACACATGGATAGGAGTGCTCTCCTGTGACCAGGACAGAGCTTGGCACTAGGAGGTGCTCACCAAGTACCGATGAATACCTGAATGCCCTAGGTAGAGGACGTGTCGCTTATGCCAGCCCCAGGGTACTAATGGAATAGCCACAGAAAGCCCCAGGATGCAACTGTCCACAGCAATGGGCAGTAGAGGGAGGAGGGTCTCCAGGGGAGAGAAGTGGCCAAAGAGCCTCTGTCTGCTTCCTGCCACTGCCCACAGCCAGCCCTGCAGCAGCGTCTCTGGCTCCCTTCCTCAGCCACATTGCTGAACAGGCAGGCCCGGCTGTGGCACAGTCTGAAACGCCCAGGCACAACACAACTGCTAAATTCTCGCACTCCCTGGACTCAGCTCAGCCCCACACCGCGCATTCTTACTCTCCTGTTCTGGGGACAGATTTTACAGCCCGTTCGCATCTTCCCAAGCCTCGCTCAGATCTGGGCACATGGCACAGGAAAAAGTGCCGCTGAGCGGATCTAAAGAACAGCGGGTGTCGGGGAGCCGGAAAGCAGGAATCATCTCAACAATCCGTCTCTGGATTGGGAGGAAGAACATGTTGCTAAACACATTTGCTCACTGCTAGGGAGGCGGCGCCTCCTCTGAAAGAAGCCACTCCCTCTTCCCTCAGCCTGCTCCTGGCTTTACTGCTCCTCTCAGTCACTGCCGTTGCTGTCACCTCTCATGAAAATCTGCCCCCTTCTCTCTCTCTTGTTCTCTCCCCTAAGTCCTGCCTACCTTATTAACACTTTCCAAACACGTCTCCAATCCACTCCTCTCCCTCTCCCCAGCTCCAGGACACCCTCACAGCTGCATCTGTGGACTGCCTCAGTATCCTCCCTGCTGCTCCTGCGGCCCACAACTCACCAGCTTCTGTCCTTCCTTCTCATCCATAGACCAAGATGTCCCAAAACGTTCTTTGTGAACAGTGAATCTGACAGTGCCTTCCGACGATTGAAGACCACTTGCGACTTTCCACCTCCCGTGTTCTCAGCCCAGGCTTCCCTTCCCCCAGCAACACCAAACTACCACCTTCTGAGCACTCACCAGAAACCCTGCTAAGCGCTTTCATGAAACTTCCCATCGAATCCGCACAACATCACTGGAAGGAGGCATTGCCGTCTGCGTTTTACTTGTGAGGAAGCTGAGGCTGGAAGGGCTCCATCATTTGTAGACAGCAAGGCAGTAGCCCAGCTGGGATCCTCAGCCAGACAGGCCCAGGCCTACGGGCGCTGGCCCTTCCCACCTCCAGTGGCTCCCAGGGCCACTTAGAAGTTTCAAGTCCTCCCCAGCTACCCAAGGTGAACTCTAAGGAGTTTCTCACTCCCTTCCAGGTGTCCCCATAACTAAAACATGTGTCCCTCCGCAGCTTAGTTGTACGTCTGTTTTTCTCCCCAGGCTGGATGCCTTGAAGATAAGAATCATGGGGAGTCCCTAATGCTTAGCACAGAGCTGAACTCAGGAGGGTTAATTGAATTAATTAATGGTCAGCAAAATGAATGAGTGGATGAATGAATATCACACATTCAAGTGATCACATTTCCCCATCTCTTCCACAATAAGGCTCAACTGATTGGCTTGGCCATGTTAGGAATGTTGGAAATAGGTTTACTGGTTACAGAAGAGTATCAGAACAAGGTGAAATTTTCAACATTTAAAGGTGGAATCGCCCTTACAATAAACGTGTTGTGTTTTTGTCAGCATTGTCACTGTTGTTGTTTACTACGAAATGTCACCATGCTTGAATCTTAAGCAGATGGGCTTGGGCTCCATTCATAATTTTCTTGCTTTAGAAAAACTTTTGATCACAGAAGGGGACCTTAGCGCTTGCCAAGTGCCAGAGCCCAACAGCAGCTTTGGTCTCAGCACAGGTGGATGCGATTTTCCTTACCGGTGACCTGTCCACGAGCTGCCTGTGCAGTTTATCCCACTGACAATGTGGGTGAAGGATGAAGCCAGGGCTCACCCTTCTAAGGGGGACATTGAGATTCCTGGGCATTGTACCAATTCAGCCATATGTCACCCCAGAAAGTAACTGCTTTTTCCATATATGATCATAACTAATGTCGCAAAGCCTGTTTTGCCTGGATCCTTTTACAGAACCTATGCAAAATATGCTGTGTGCTTTCACTCCAGATTTCTTTCTTAGGATGAATGGCTCTGCGCATACACGGGAACAAGCTCTTATTCTGTTCATCAGGAATGATCATTATTCCATAGGCTAATTCCCTGTGCATTAGTTATATGGGGTGAAGTTCTGGCTTATACACAGGAGCTGATGGAAACAGAGATCCTAGTGGCCAAATACATCCTAATATTCTCCTTTCAATTCTTTCATTTTTTCTGTCTTTACCTTTTAGAAAATGTTAATGTATTCCTGATGAATTCAGTGTGAAAAAAATATGTTTATCAGCTTGGGTTTAAAATTTTTATTCATAATAAGAATATAGTAGCACTGCCAAGACCCTCCAAAGTCAATCCTCAGATCTTCACCAGCTCTTTGGGGGCATCGTAAACAAGCTGACCATGCAGAAGAGTTACAAAAAAGGGGTTCCCATGCCAAAACAATAGCAAGTGTATTTTCCTTAGGTGTTGATGCTTTGTTCTTGCTATGAGTGAGGGCTGAGGGAAGTGTGCTGTGGTAGCAATAAGCCTGCAAGTTGTCACGTGGTAACTGCATAAGTTGTGCCTTTAGCCAGGGCCAAATGGATGATAAACTTGTCACTGCTAACTGGCTCTAGTTATTTGGAGCAAACCACACTTTTTCTTGCAAAATCACACACTCAATTTCTTGACTACGTTTCCTCATCTATAAAATGGGAGAGAGGTAAGATAAGCTCTGTGGCCCTTTTGCACTCTGCGATCTCGTAAGTGCCTTTGCATTTCCATCCAGCCCCGCCCCACCCCATCCCACCCGGAGGGTGGATGCCCACAGTCCTCCACCCCAGCCCTGCCAGCATTGCAAAGCCTGCTGAGGATTTGCACAAGTAAACCCACCTCAGCAGCTTCACTGCTCCCCTTAGTAAATAACTGCATACAGAAACCCTGCAGGTTCTCAGGCTGCAGCCAGCGCCACAGCTGGGTTCTTTAGTTTGTTGTGAAAAGAATTCCAGCATGACACAGCTCCTCTCAGCACAAAGACATGCTGAAGCACTAGGAAAAAAAATTTTTAAAAGAATGCTTCTGAAAGCCAGGCAGCCAGGAGAGAGATGTAGGCTCGGACCAGCCTCCTCCCTGCCGGGGCCTGGACCTGTTGCCTGGGCTCTGCTCCTCTCAACGGTAAACAGAGCCGTTCACAAATCACCGAGGCTCAGAACGGTAGGTCTGGCCACAGGGGTGCCTCGGACGCCTCCCAGGCATCTGCAGCAAACAGTGCCGCCTGCACTGTGGTCAGATTGGGGACAGTCAGTCCCCCCATTGTTTGATTTCTAAACCTGCCTCCACCTCCCCAAGGCCTCTGAGAGCTCAGGGCTTGCAAATCAACACAACATTTAATTAACTGCACATTAAAGTTTCCGTCTTTCAAAGAAGGGAATTAGGGACATTGCACTTTCTGAAGCACTCATTAATGAAAAAATAAATTGTAAAGCCTCCCGAGTTCAGGGTGGTCCTTACCATTCTAGGTGGCTTCCTGCCTTAATGCTCAGGGCTGGGCAAGTTTCCTCAGATGAGCTGCAGTCTTCAAGGTCCCCTTCCAGACAGGCGTTTTTAACCCTCTGAGAGCCAGCCTTGGTTTTGCCCCACACCATGCAACTTGAATAATCCTTAAGAGTTTTCAGGAAATAGTCAGAAATGTTTCCAATTATATTGAATTATAATGCTTTATTAAAATAAAAGGCATACAGATGTTACTTTTAAGAGAGGCATGAATAATATAATTAAACAACTGTCTATACTACCTATGGAATGGTTGTAAGTTGCTATTACCCTTGAGAATGACAGAGGCACATGCACTGCTGGCATGGAGGGACATGGCCATCAGCTTGACAGTGGGGAAGGAGACCAAGTGAAAGACAGACCTGGGCCAGGTGTGGTGGCTCATGTCTGTAATCCCATCATTTTGGAAGGCCGAGGTGGGTGGATCACTTGAAGCCAGGAGTTCAAGACCAGCCTGGCCAACATGGTGAAACCTCATCTCTACTAAAAATATAAAAGTTAGCTGGGTATGGTGGAACATGCCTGTAATCCCAGCTACTACAGAAACTGAGGCAGGAGATTGGTTTGAACCTGGGAGGTGAAGGTTGCACTGAATCGAGATCGTGCCTCTGCACTCCAGCCTGGATGAAAGAGTGAGACTCTTTTTCAAAGCAAAAACAAAAACAAAGACCTGAAGAAATCCAGTGCAGCTCATCTCAAGCAGCGTAGCTCTCCATGTGCCAATTCAGGCTGTAGCTAGACACACACACACACAGACACACACACACACACACACACACACTCATCACTCACTCACACATCCTGCCTGGAGGCAAAAAAAAAAAAACAAAAAAATAACAAAAAAAAAACAGTGAATGGGAAGAACCTTGCTCATGAGGCCATGGGTGCTGCTCCTACTTCTACCACAAATCCACCCCTGATTTTCTACTCATCTGAAAACCATGGTACCCACCTGTACCTGTATCAAGATCACCTGCAGCTCTTTCTATGAGTTGCATCATTTTTAAAAGGACTTACACTGCAATGCTTTGTTTTGTTACTTATCTGTGTACATGGCTCTTCCCAATATTGCCAAGTTTTGAGAAAAAGAAAGGGATCTGATTTCATCTTGTATTATGCCTTGTGTGTATTTAGTCATGCTACACATTTTGCTTCACTTCTATTATGTACCAGACACTGCACAAAGCATCAAGGATATAGATACTGGTCCTGCCCTTCTAGAGATGGCAAACAAAAAGCAGATAAATGAATAGATTGTCAGTTATAATTATGGTTAGGTAGGGACAAGGTCCTGAGATAACAAATGATAGAGAAGAGACCAACTTCCAATGAGATGCTTCAGGACAGCCTCTGGAGGGGATGTTCTGGGTCATCCCACAGGAGGAAGAGAAAGTGCTAGCTATGCAGCAGGTGGGGACAGTGGCATCTCTGGTATAGGTATCTTGCACATGACAGACACACAGTCACTTGATTTGTTGATAAAAGTTAATATGATACATCTAATACATTCAAATTACTAACACAGTCTAACCACAGTAGGCTTGTGTATGGAAAAAGCACCCAGTAAATGAATTCTTTGTTATCCAGAAGGTGACAGAGCCTTGCATAAGCAATGGTCTCCCTCAAGGAAAGGGATCACTTAAGATCACTTAAGATGGGTTCACTTAAGACACCAAAACTCACCAAGCTCAGAGCCCTTGTACCCTCAATCTTTTCCTTTTCCTCTCATCTCAGCTCTCCGGTCCATGCCCAGCATTAATTTACGCAGTAACTGGAACACCAGAGGATTCTAGGTGTTCATTCATAATTCCCTTAAATTCATTATTTCTATCCTGTCTTTGGATTTTTCTCTCCAGTATGATATCACGGAAGAGGCAGCATCTCAATTTCTTACACGTATTCCTCAAGTAGCCCGCAATGTCATCACACATTGCAAGAACACAGAGCGAGGGTGTGTCTTCATCAGACACCATAGCTTGTGCAGCTGGCTGTGGGTCATTGAAATGTGTGTCCCATCTTGTGATGAGAGAGGGAACTGAATGAGTCCAAACTGCTCAGCCACTTGGCTCTCAAGGCACAGGTGCCCCATTTCCCCAGCCTCCCATTAGGCTTTGTCAAAAGGGGAATGTAGGCGGAGGCGAGGCAGGAAATATCTAGTGAGGTGAGTTTTCCTGGCTGGACCCTGACTGATACAGCCACCCAGGAGATGAGGGCTCTTCTTATCTTTTCTCATTACTTAATAACTGTTGCCTGTGTGCCCAGGCTGTCATGTAGCCTTTGGGGTGGAAGAAGGAAGGCAGATAAAGACTAAAAAATCTGTATCTGTAGTCACCTGTTGTGCACAAGCAGTATCTGGCTGGAAGCTGTGCCCACCCACCCCTGGAAACAATCTGATGCTATTGTTCTCCTGCCCCACATTTTCATTCCTGTCTGTCACCAATCCTTCCGGGGCCTTCTCTGTGTCAAGCCCTATGTTATACTGTTAGAACCACACATATGATGATGGACACAGTCTTTATTCTCAAAATTCCAGTCTAGTGGGGATGCGTGAGCAGATGACGGAGACAGAGTGAGAACTACTGTTATCGAGGTGGGCAAAGGGTATGAAGGGGACACAGGTCGTGGTCTCATTATGCAGCCCAAGGGGAGCTGATGGCGGGCTTCTCAGAGAAGTAGAGGCCAGGGTCAACTTGTGACTGATCAAGAGATAAGACTGACACTGAGTAAACGACAGGAAAATGTCAGAGGTGCTACATCAGCAGGCATATTACTGAAATGTATAGGCCTTATTGATTCCCACACAGGCCTGGGGATTGGTGAAACGGATTCTGATGACCGCATCGGAATCAGGGAAGGTCCCCACTCCCATCCAGAGAATCTAGTCCAGTGGGTCCATGTTGAAGCTCAAGAATCTATTCGCTTGTTTTAAGTCTCTAATAGGGGTTGTAGTAGGTGCCTGGTTATCTCATACTCGTAACATTCCTTGGAGAGTCAGGGAACTACTTCTCCCTATTGAAACCATGAGCAGGGATCAGCCAGTACAATGAATATGAGTCATTCAGACACCAGAATAGTATGATTGAACCCCACAAATGGTGGGCCAAATGCTTTCTGCTGCAAAATTTTGATGGATGATACTTCTTTAGCCTGGGCAGAGATTTAATTTGTGTTGCAACGGAACACTTTCAATTGTCAACGTCAAAAGGCGATATTTCCAATACTCCTTGAGAATAGACTTCAAAGGTATCAGCTCTTTTTTTAAAAAGCATTTCAGCTTTATTTTGATGTGGCAGAAAAGTTTTGCATGCATCCTCACATCCACTGTTGTGACAGCTGCGTTTAATGAGTGCAAAATGATCAGAAAAACATCCTTTGCTGTGGGTTGCCAGTTGGTGACAGGGGAGAGGTGATGCTGTAATCGGAGCAGTAAAGTCAGGTACACATCTGCAGAGGTGAAATTTTGCTGTCTGGTCTGTACTGGGCGGCTCAATGCATGGCCTCAAATCCAAATAAGACCCATAGACCCACGTCCCATGGTCCCCTTCCTCAAGCAGCAGGGCAAAGACTCAACTGGACCACGTCTGGCTGTTTTTGCTGGAAGTTCATGCAAAGTCAGGTGTTTCTAAATCTTCCACATACTTTTCCTAAGGAAAGAAGATCTTTCTGGCTACTCTAACATAATTAACAAACTTAGGGGAAAACCAAAAAAAGCAGGAGGGGGCAAACTTGAAATAAATCATGTGTAGAGGCCTACGTCAGAAAATAAAGGACTTTCTTTAAATATAGTTATGATTGATTAAATTATTGTTTAACAAATATTCAGTACCTCTCCTGCCCCCAACACAGAAACATACTGGCCTCCAATGGGAAGAGTTTACTTTCTCACCCTATTGATGTTGAGCTTGACTATGGGACTCTTTTGGCCAGTGAAATGCAGGCAGAAATGACCACGTATCAATTTGGAGCCTAGGCCTTAAGGCATTGCATGTTTACCCATCCACTTTGAGAGCTGCTACTTGCACCTTAAAAAGGTTGTAAATCAGATAGCTGTATGCCCTGTGATGATCACTGCAGAATGAGACAGATAAAATAGATCTGAATACAAACTGTGGCTTGAAGCAGTTTTTCCAACTGATCCATGCACCTGCAAAGCATACCTGGAGGAGAGGTGTCTAGCTGTACCCACTTAGATCACCCAAGCCACAGCTGACCTGCAGCCCAGGAAGCATGAGCATAGACGATGGTTAATTTAAATCACTGAGATTTAGAATTGTTTGTTATTCAGCATCATTGTGTTGCTTCATAAGCTTTTGGTAGAGATTACCAACAATGAATGCCTGATTATGTGCCAGAGAAATTTTCCCAGCTGTGCTAAATTCCTCCTACAGCTCTGTCGACATGGTGGGAGGGTGCTTTGGGTTAAATGCTTGTGTCCTCCCAAATTTTATACGTTGAAGCCTTAACCCCCAATGTGATAGTGTCAGGAGGTGGAGACTTTGGGAGGTGATCTGGGTTAAATGAGGTCATGAAGGTGTCACTGTCACTATGAGATTAATGACCTTATAAAAAGGGGAAGAAATCCATCTCTCTCTCTCTCTCTCTCTCTCTCTCTCTCTCTCTCTCTGCAAACCAGGAAGAAAATCCTCACCAGGAACCTTGATCAGCCAGCATCGTGATCTTGGACTTCTCAGCTTGCAGAACTATGAGAAATAAATCATTATGTAAACCCCCACCCCGAGTCTACAGTGTTTGTTATAACAGCCGAAACTAAGGCAGAGGGAAAGTAGATGGAGCAAATACTCAAGTCAATCCATCAGATTTACACAAAGCAAGACAGGTAACAACTCCATGCTGAACTACATTGTTCAGCTTTTGGTTCCATTTTGGGGTCATGGAGGCAGTCACACTTTACAATTAATGAAAGTGCAGCTTCAGGAAGGTTGCCAAGGAGCTCCTTGGTACCCACATTCCTTACTGGTTATTACCTTCTTGCGTCTTATCTTTTTAAATATTTTATTTAGAGACAAGCTCTTGCTCGCTCTTACCCAAGCTGGGGTGCAATGGTGCAGTCCTGGCTCACTGCAGCCTTGACCTCCTGGGCTCAAGAGATCCTCTCACTTCAACCTCCCGAATAGCTGGAACTTCAGGTGCACACCACTGTGATCAGCTAATTTTTTTTTTTTTTTTTTTTTTTCATAGAGACAGGGTCTCTCTATATTGCTCAGGCTGGTCACAAACTCCTGGCTTCAAGCGATCTTCCCACCTCAGCCACCCAAAGTGCAGGGATTACAGGCGTGAGTCACTATGCCCAGCCCTTCTTCTTCCATCTTACAGGTGAAAACGGAAAGTAACTACTTGTGTCCATCTCTTTCCCTTGAGTCTGTTTCGTTTCTGCATGGCTTCAGTCTTCTCTTTCTTCAGTCATAGAAAGACAACAAAAATAAACTGTCACTGAGAACCACTACGACAGTTTACTCTTGCAGGGAGAATCCTGTGGGTGTCTAAAAGCTTACACTAAGTTATATTTGCTTCATTTATGCTTCTATTGACGAATAATTAGGGCAGCAATTAATTTTAAAATGCAAATGAGCAATGGGTCTCACTGTTTTGTTTTGTTTTGTTTTAAATATCCTTTGTCCTCAGTTCTACTGGTATCTTAATGGATTTAGTTTAGCAAAGAAATGAAATTATTTTTTCTAATGCTTTATTTACTTGATTGAATCAGGCTTTTTATCAAATATTGACTACAAATGTTTGTTCAAGATCATATGCCACAGAATTTAATAGAAATAAAAACGTGGAGTAGAGAACCACCATTTTTTACATGTCTTGTGGGTGATCTGTCTGAACAATGATCAGTGACAGTCAGAAGAGGTGATGGCCTTGTGCCTGGCTCTCTGAACTAATTGTTGTTTTGTAGTCAAAGGGAAAATTCTTTATCTTTGAAAATGTCTTATAGATATTCTTTGAGAAAACTTTCCAACCATAATGATAAGTAAAATTATTATTTATTTCTTTTATATCCTCCATTACTGGAAGGATTGGAAACATCATGAGAAGTCCACTAAATATGCCTTTCATTTGCTCATTCATTCAACATTGACTGATGTGTAGTATATGCTAACACTCCACTCTATGCTAGATTTACCATCTCTGCTTTCAAAGAGTTCCTAGTCTACAGGGAAAGTCAAACAAGAAAAACCTCTGTTGTATCTTTGTCATGGCACTTCCTGGTATCATTTCCCATGAACGTCTATCATCTTTCTCCTCACCTGGAATGTGAGCCTTAGGAGGGCAGGAACTGTGTCTGTATTCTCACCACGTGAGCAAAGACCTACCATGGAAGAGGCACTCGGTAAATATCTGTGGCTGTTGGAAAAGAAAATAAGTGATATTTTAGAGATGTAAATAGGAGAAAATGGAAGCTCAAAAGGCGGATACCTTTCTCAGCATAGACTGTGGTGGAAGGTGGGCTGATTGAAAAGTTATCGAGGAGTTGATGAGGATGGGAGCAGGGAGCCCCATGAGGGCATATGCAGGAGGTTGCCCAAAGAACAAAATCTGGAAGCACACAGCAGGTGTGAAGTCACGGAGGAGTGGGCCATCTGGATGAGACTGGGAATGCTGAGGAGGTTTCACTGGAGCATGGGATGTTGTGGTGAATGGCAGGATCTGGGGCTAGATGGGCAGCGAGGCCTGAAGTAGCAGTCATCTTATACCCAGGTAAAGACGCTGTTCTCTGTAATCAGTGTTGATTACCAATTGACTGAAACATTAAAATGCCAAATTATTAACTGGTGTAAGCATTTAAGGAAAAAGAGTCTGGGTGCAGGGATTCATGTCTGTCATCCCAACACTTTGGGAGGCCAAGGCGGGAGGATCACTCAAGCCCAGGAGTTCGAGACCAGCCTGAACAACATAGTGAGACCACCCCCATCTCTACAAAAAAAAAAAAAAAAAAAAAAAAAAAAAATTAACTGGTCATGGTGGCGCAGGGCACACACCTGTAATCCCAGATACTCAGGAGGCTGAGGCAGGAGGATCGATTGAGTTCAGAAGGTGGAGGCTGCAGTGAGCTGTGATTATGTTATTGCATTCCAGCCTGAGTGACAGAGCAAGACCCTGGCTCAGAAAAACAAAAAAAAAGTCGTCCATCTTTGACAGAAATCTGAATCCCTCTTTTATAATAAACCTCGAATGCTTTCCACTGACATGGGACTTAGTTTGAGGGTACAGCCAAGACATCATCCACTATCCCAAAGAAAGCACTTGGTCACTAATCACACACATCAGCTGTGGCTGTTTTTGTTCCATTATCTAAATATTTAAAGAGAAACCAGCATTTTGGTCTGAATTATCTGAATAATTCCACAACTCACCATTTGTTTTTAGTAGAGATTCAAGGTTAAAATAGTAATAATAGGTATCTTTAAGACTAAACATTATTCATATGAAAGTCTATTTTAAACAACATCCAAATTATTTGCCTCTGTTTTCACCCATGTAAGAAAATATTTGATAAGAATGAATAAAAGACCATCACCTATTTTTTTTTTTTTGGATTGCTTTTCTTGTTGTTTCATGGATTTTCTGTTTTTTTTAGGAAAAAACAATTTTTAGGAGCACATGTGCAGATCCAGTCTCTGCCTCCCGCCTGCTGCAGGTGGAGGTCGTGAGGAAGTGGTGGCAGGCTACTTCTCATTTCATTATGAATTCCTCTCATGTGGACACAGACCTCAGCCGGGGATGACAAAGATTTTTGAACTTCAAAAAAAAAAAAAAATAGAGGAAGAATCATAATAAATATTTTACTGTCTAGTCAACCCAATTTATGAAACCTGATTATCTAGCTCAGCCTCCGGAGATTGCCACCGGAAATCTCCCCAGATGTTCCCCCTTCTAACCCAACTCTCCACTGTCTGGCCGGAAGGCAGCCGGGCATCTGCATTCCGGAAGCCCAGCTGCCTCGGAAGAGGGGCCTGCACGTCACTCAACAGCCCTGCCTGCTAACCACTTAACCAGTTCTCAGTTGGGTTCACGGACCCATGAGCAACCCAACTTTCTTCCACTCAGGTTGATACTGTGCTCCAAGCTGGGGTGCCCAGGGAGAGTGCCTGAGGCAGCAGTGAGCTGATCACCCTCACTTCCGAAGTCAACCAGTATCCTGAAATGGTGCTGTTTGAACCACATTGGGCAAGAACATGACGAGTGCTTCTGGGGTTCTTTGTATGGTCCCAGACACGCTCATTTCTGTTTCTAAGTTACACAGCCCCAGGATTTTGAGGAACGATGGGATTCTGTTTATTTGTGTTATTTGTTGTAGGTGTAACTTTGACAATTCAGCTTATAGTATAAATTTCATTATATTATATAAAATATATAGCATAATTCTTTTTATATGGGCACTTGTTCTTCCTTTTTGGAACACACCTATGTATTTTAGTTTGCCCTTCCACCATCTAGTCCTTGGCTGTGATCCCAGCGGCTATACTACAGTATACACTAGTGCCATGAAGAACTTGGACCTAATGTGAAATTCGACAGAACCTATTACCCTTAGGAGGGATCATCCAATCACAAATAGCCCTTGGGAGTCAGACCAACCAAACTAGGATTCCTGAAAGAGCTATTCCAGAAAAATTCTTGTTTGGGATTTTTTCAAGCCACAGAGCCAAAAGTTTGAAGGTGAATTTGATACTCTTATTGCCTGGCTGCATAAAGTAAGTGCACAGTGACCTCATGACAAAGAACATCATCCTTGCGGTGCCTCAGCAGGGTCTCTGAAGGCCATAACTAGAATCTGAAGGGCAGGTAACCTGAATTCACACTGGAGATCAGAGTCTCAGCAAATTCAGAGGGTTCACATTTGCTTGGCAATCTCTGAAAAGATGGGAATTTGGGGTTGTTCTGCATATTTCATTTTTTTCTAGCCCAGTTTTCAAAAGATGAGGAGATTCTAATGCTGTAGGTGATGATATAGCACATATTATATACTGACCAAGGCTTCAAGGTACATTTGTGTCTGCTAATGATCAAGTTTCACCAAAAATAGAATTGAAACATGAATGAAATATAAATCATTTTATAAGACACTGGATTTCTGTGTGTGTTTCTCATAAGAAATTCTGCATAGACCCCACAAATTTGAATTATCAAAACCAGAATTTTATAATATTAGTACAAAACTGAGCTACTTTACCCACAAAATAAGTGTAAGGTAGACATTTATGTACTTGGACATTAATGAAGGGGAAAAGCTTTTGATTAACAACAACCAAAAAAACCTTCTCAAAAGAAAAAGGTAGAAAAAGATCCAATTGCCAATTTACCTAATTAAAAGATGTCCAGGCCAGGCACGGTGACTCATGCCTGTAATCCCAGGACTTTGGGAGGCCGTGGCAGGCAGATCACCTGAGGTCAGGAATTCAAGACCAACCTGGCCAACATGGTGAAACCTCCTCGTCTCCACTAAAAATACAAAAATTAGCTGGGTGTGGTAGCAGGGCCCTGTAATCCTAGCTACTCCAGAGGCTGAGACAGGAGAATTGCTTGAACCTGGGAGGCAGAGGTTGCAGTAAGCCCAGATTGTGCCACTGCACTCTAGCCTGGGCAACAGAGTGAGACTCTGTCCCAAAAAAAAAAAAAAAAAAAAAAAAAAAAAAAAGTCCCAACGAGAGTTTTGAATTTTTTCAGCTAGCATTCATGACCGTCTAATACAAAACTTTATGCAAATTTTTGCTTTTAGACATGTCATTTTCATTAATACCACTGTGATATAAACCTATTAACAGTGAAATGTGATGATGACAGTATTTAGAAAATATTGTGATGAGACAACATTTCGTGGTTGACTTCATGCTACTCCTTTTGTGTTGCACGCTTTGTCTCTGCCCACTCACGACCTCTCCGGAAAGCAGAACTTAGGAATCACAAGTATTAGAAAGGACAAGACATTTCTCATGCTTTGCGTTCTTTCCATTTTGTTCCATGCTGTTTTTCCTTCATTTATGATCTAATTCTTTAGACATTTCTCTCTGAATGGAACTGATTACACCTATAAATAAAGCATTGATAAAATGGCCCGAAGTTTTAAAAATATGATTTGACTTTTAAAATAAAACTGCTACCCTGCCAAGTGTCTCCTAGGTCCAATTATCATTTTGTTCTGTTTTGTTGCTTGACTTTTTTTTGCACGAGGAACCAAGGATATTCTTACGGCCTGCATCTAAGTTGCATAGGCTCAGAAAATACTCAAGATGAAGAGATGATATTGGCATGCATGAGAATGTTGAGTTCTGCTTACTATTGTTTTAACATTGGCTCACTGTGAGTCGTCATACTGACAAATTTCACAGAAAAGAAAAGGTTTCTGAATAAATCTTCTGGGGACACAAAGGAGGTTACCTAGGGATTTAAGAGGAGACTAAAAATAGGAAAGAGGCAAAAGAGAACTCAGAGAAAAGGTTTATAAAATAAGGGCTGCATGATCACATTTCTCTGAAACAAGGCTTAGAATGATGGGTGCTAGAAATATCAAATCTGTTCCAAAAATTAATATATCACAATGTATAAAATATTGATAAAAATCCTTACTGGATAATGAAATTATTGCCAAGGAGCTAAAGATTAGAAGGGAAAATTTAACAGGCTTTAGGAACTATACAAAGAATGGCAGAATTATACCACATTAACAGAATTAAGAACCAAAAAGTTATGATTTTCTTTAATGATGCAGAAAAAGTATTTGACATATTCTATACCTTTTCATGATTAAAAAAATACTCAACAAACTAGGAATAGAAGGAAATTACCTCAACATCATAAAGGCAATATATGAAAAGCCCACAACTAACGTCATACTCAGTGGTGAAAAACTGAAGTCCTTTTACCCTAAGATCAGGAAGAAGATAAGGATGGTTACTCTTGCTACTTCTCTTCAGTAGTACTGGATGTCCTAGACAGAGCAATTAGTCAAGAAAAATAAACTAAAAGCACCCAAATTAAAAAGGGAGAATTAAAATTATCTCTATTCACAGATGGCATCATGTTACACATAGAAAACCCTAAAGATAATACCAAAACTCATAACTTTTAGAACTAATAAACAAATTCAGCAGTTGCAGAAGGCAAAATCAACATACAAAAATCAGTTGCATTCCTATACACTAACAATGAATGATCTGAAAAGGAAATTAAGTAAACAATTCCATTTACAATAGCATCAAAAAGAATAAAATACTTAGGAATAAATCTAAATAAAAAGGTGAAAGGTTTATACACAGGAAACTACAAAACATTAATGAAAGCAATCAAAGAAGACTTTCAAATAAATGAAAAGACACCTCATGTCCATGGATTGGAAGACTTAATATTGTCAAGATGTCTGTACTACCAAAGCAATCTATGTATTTGATGGAATTTCCACCAAAATCCAAATGGCAATTTTTGCAGAAATAGAAAAAAAATATTCTAAAATGAAATCTCAAGAAACCTCAAATAGCCAAAACAATTTTAAAATGAAGAACAAAGTTGTTGTATTCACATTTCCTGATTTCAAAACATATTACAAAGCTACAGCAATCAAAACAGTGTAGTAATGGCATAATGACAGACATATAAACCAAAATAATAATAATAATAATAATAATAATAATAATAATAATAATAATAGAATAAAGAGCCCAGAAATAAGCACTTGCCTATATGGTTAAATGATCTTCTGCAAGGATGCCAAGACCACTCAACAGGGTAGGGTCAATCTCTTAAACAAATGGTGCTGGGACAACTGGATATCTACATACAAAATAAGTAAGTTGGACCCTTACCTTATATCTTACGCAAAATTAACTCAAAATGGAGGAAAGACCTAAACATAAGATCCAAAGCTAATAAAACTCCTAGAAGAGAACATAGAGGAAAATCTTCATGACATTAGATTTGGCAATGATTTCTTGGATATGATACTAACATCACAGACAACAAAGGCAAAAATAGATAAATAGTATTTTATCCAAACTCAAACAAAAACTTTTATGCACCCAATAATACAATCAACAGAACAAAAAGGTAACATACAGAATGGAAGAAAATATTTGCAAGTCATATATCTGATAAGGGGTTAATACCCAGAATACATAAAGAACTCCTACAATTCAACAACAACAAAAAAATTAAATAATCTGGTTAAAAATAGGCAAAGGAGAGCTCTCATGGAGGCAGCCAGCCCGAGGCTGGGGAGCACTGAGCTGCGCGTTGTGCCCTGCGCTGCCCAGGCTAGTGAGCAATACAGTCAGGATGGCTAAATGTGATCCCAAGAAAGCAAAGGGCAAGATGTCTGTTTATGCCTTCTTTCTGCAGATGTGCAGAGAAGAACGTAAGAACAAAAACCCAGAGGTCCCTGTCAATTTTGCAGCATTTTCCAAGAAGTGGTCTTAGAGGTAGAAGACAATGTCCAGACAAGATAAATCTAAATTTGATGAAATGGCAGAGGCAGATAAAGTGCACTGTGATTGGGAAATGAAGGATTATGGACCAGCTAAGGGAGACAAGAGAAGAAGAATCCTAATGCCTTCCAAAGGCCACAGTCTGGATTCTTCCTGTTCTGCTCAGAATTCCACCCCGAGATCAAATCCACAAACCCTAGCATCTCTATTGGAGACGTGGCAAGAAAGCTAGGTGAGGTGTGGAATAACATAAGTACAGTGAAAAGCAGCCTTACATCACTAAGGCGGCAAAGCTGAAGAAGAATTAGGAGAAGGATGTTGCTGACTACAAGTTGAAAGGAAAGTTTGATGGAGCAAAGGATCCTGCTAAAGTTGCCCAGATAAAGGTGGAAGAGGAAGAGGAAGAAGGCAAGGAAAAAGGGGAGGAGGAAGAGGAGGAGAATGAATAAAGAAACTCTTTATCTGTCTCCTTGTGAATACTTTAGAGTAGGGGAGAACCATAACTGACACATCTCTTATTTGAGAAGTATCTGTTGCCCTCATTAGGTTTAATTATAAAACTTGATCACAAGCATATTGTAGTCTCTCAAAGTGCTCTAGAAATTGTCAGTGGTTTACGTCAAGTGGCCATGGGTGTCTGGAGCACCCTGAAACTGTATTAAAGTTGCACATATTTCCAAACATTTTTAAAATGGAAAGTCACTCTCGTGTTCTCACTCTGTGCACTTTGCTGTTGGTGTGACAAGGCATTTAAAGATGTTTCTTGCATTTTTTTTTTTTATTTATAAGGTGGTGTTAACCACATGGTTATTGGCTGGAAAACCTGAATTATCACCTGTATATATCTATCTATAGTTTGTAAAAATAACAAAACAAGCAAGACAAACCCTCGATGGTCCTTGCTCCACGCTGAGGCTGTTGGGAAGATGCCTTTTGGAGGGGCTGTAGCTCAGAGCGTGCACTATGAGGCTGGACCTGTTGACTCTGCAGTGGGCATCCATTTAGCTTCAGGTTGTCTTGTTTCTGTGTGTAGTGACAGCATTCTGCTGCCATCTTAACTGTGGACAAAGGAGGTCAACTGGCATGAAAAGTTTTATTTTGTTTTGTTCTTAGTTAAGTGCATTAGTTTTAAACTATTTGTTTTTAAACAAACTGTAGAACTCTTCATTGTCAGCAAAGCAAAGAGCTACCATGTTAATGAAAGTTCAAGAACCTTCTGTCCTTAAACATGATTTGTAACGTTCTGGGTTTTTTGTATGTTTAGAATGTTGAAATGTTTTTGAAGTTAAATAAATAGTATTACATTTTAAAAAAATAAGCAAAGGACTTGAATAGACATTTCTTGCAAAGACGATATACAAATGGCCAGCAAGCGTACGAAAAGATGTTCAACATTGCTAGTCATTAAAGACATGTTCACCAAAACCACAATGAGATATCACTTCACACCCACTAGGATGGCCACTACCAAAAACATGGAGGAGGAGAATAACAAGTATTGGGGAGGATATGGAGAAATTAAAAACTGTGTACACTGTCAGTGGGAATGTCAAAAGGTACATCTGCTATGAAAAATAGTATGGAGGTTCCTCAAAAAATTAAAAATATAATGAAATATCACTTCACACACATTAGTATAGTCACTACTAAACAAACAAACAAAGGAAAATAACAAATGTTGAGGAAGAATCCTTGTGCACTATTGGTGAGGCTATAAAATGGTGCAACTGCAAAAAAAACTGTAGTAGTTCCTCAAAAAAATTAAAAATACAACCACCATATGACCCAGCAATTCCACTTCTGGGTGTATATCCAAAAGACTGAATTAAAAGCAGGATTTCAAGACACAGTTGCACACTCATGTTTATTGCACTATTATTCACAATAGCCAAGAGATGGAAGTATCCCAAATGTTCATCAAAAGATGAATAACTAAAGAAAATATGGCATATATATACAATTAAATATTATCCAGCCTTAAAAAGAAGGAAATCCTGGCACATGCTACAACATGGGTGAACCTTGAGGATATTATGCTAAGTAAAATAATCCAGTCACCAAAGGACAAATATTATATAACTCTACTTCTATGAGGTGCCTAGAGTAGTCAAATTCACAGAGACAGAACGTAGTACGGGGGCTTCCAGCGGGAGAGAGAGTTGTTCGATGGGTGCAGAATGTTAGGTTTGCAAGATGACAAAGTTCTGGAGATCCATCTCACAACAATGTGAATGTAACTAACACTATGGAACTGTACACTTAAAAATGGCTACGATGGTAAATTTTATGTCATGTATTTTTTACCAAAATTTTGTTTTAATTTTGAATTTCCTTTTATAAAAGATGGATGGCAGTGGGGAGAAAACCAGAGCAAGTGAAAGCTCATTTGTGGCAGCAGGGAGGGAGCCAGAGGAACTAAGAGATTTTGAGACAGTAAGAATAAAGGAAAACTTGTATCCAGCAATGAAGAAGCACCATGATGAAACCAAGTCCCAGGAAGGCTGGACCTCCTGCTGGGGACTTCCAAGTGTGCTGGATGGAGGAACTGCTAGAAATGGCATGAGGATGTTTTTGTCCAAAAACTCCAGTTTTCCATTTGAATAAATCAGTGAGACCATACACAAAAGCTGAGCCTTGGCTTCCCTCTATCCCTTCTCCCAGTTTGGAAGAAAAACCACCTGAGTGTGAGCTAAAGTGCTATTTCAGACCCAAAAGCAATGGAAGCGGTCCTCTGATTGGTACCAATCCACGACAAAATTTGTGTCACTCATTCATTCAACAAACCTTTCATCTGTGCCAGGCACTGCCCTCAGTGCTGGTGTAGGGGTTGGTTGGAAGACTCTCTTCCCCCATGGGACTTGCATCTTAGAGGCACCCATCAGGTGGGCTCCATTCTGTCACACATTTCTGCTGTGCAGATACCCACTGGTTTAGTATCTCTGTCTCCTTGCTTTTCTGTACCTTTAAAGAATTGGAAAAGGCCTGGCACGGTGGCTCACATCTGTAATCCCAGCACTTTGGGAGGCTGAGGCAGGCAGATCACGAGGTCAGGAGATTGAGACCATCCTGGCCAATACGGTGAAACCCTGTCTCTACTAAAATGCAAAATTAGCCAGGTGTGGGGGCACATGTCTGTAATCCCAGCTACTCCGGAGGCTGAGGTGGGAGAATCGCTTGAACCCAGGAGGCGGAGGTTGCAGTGAACCGAGGTCGTGCCAATACACTCCAGCCTGGTGACATAGTGAGACTCCGTCTCCAAAAAAAAAAGAATTGGAAAACTCCTTGAGACCTTGAGCTCATCCTTTCATGACCATTCACTCTTGCCTATAAAAAGCCAGCATTTGTACAGCTGTGGGCAAAGAAGTCCAAGTCTCCAATGACTGAGGATGCTGTGGACTTCTAAGCAGGGGCTTAGCCCATGAAAGAAAGGAGAAGGGCTGGACCTACAGGCATCACTTAGGACTTGGTCAGCCAAATATGAGTCTTAATCAAGAAACAGAGATCACAAGAGGGCAAACAGAAGAGCCTGTCAGTGAAGAAAGACATGAAAGAAAGAGCGAAAGAAAAAAAAATCTTTCAGATTATTTGCAGCACCACCGTATCTCCTGTGGACCTGGTGGGCAGCTAGCTGAACCTGGGCAGATCACCGTGGCAGGAAGCCTTGTCCTTGAGGAGGGCCAAAGAGTTTGTAGTGCTCTTGAGACTTTTAACGTTAGATTTATAAAGCCTTCTCCATTTCTGGTCTACTAGTCATCGAATCACCTCCATGAAATGCAGAAAGAAAATATTAGAACTTCTACATGTATTTTTTAAATCTCATCTTTTTGAGTTTTTTACCTTTTGTATATTTCATAACATATATAATCTACTAATACAATAGGAAGGGTGCACAATTTATAAATACATAAATACGTAAAATACATATGCACCTAGTTGCCAACCTAGTGAAAATGATGGACATTACATACCTTCAAAAATTTTACTTATTTAGTTTTACTAGTTAGAGATATTAAATTTAACATTATAGCAATAAAGACTTGAAACAAATCCATATTTCAGAGCCATGGACTTAAGTATGCATATGTTGGGACTTTGTGATCAAAATATTTCAGTGATAAGGGTGAACAATCAGAAAAGTTTGGCAATCACAGCTGTAGGCAACTTATTCTTTCTCTAATCAACTTCTGTATCTGTAAGACCAAGAGCACCCAGCATTTTGAAATATCCGTTGCCTTTTGTATCAGACCAGCAGGATGGAAAGAGGGTGGAGGTAAAATGGAGAGGGGGCAGGCAGGCAGGCAGGGGCATAGTTAGTGAGTGGAATTGGTTCTGAAGGTACAGAAGCAGTGGACAAAGCCCCAGGAAGAACAGGAAAGGAAGTGTGATAATTTGCAAAGTGTTTCGTAGTAATTGTAGGGTTTGTTGCCAAATAGCAAATTTCATCAGACTTATCTGGTTTCCCTTGGCATCCACATCCTATGCTGTCCCATTCAGAAGATAAAGGGATCCTACATGCGGAAAGGTTTTATCCTTAGGGAGAGAAAGATTATATCCTTACTTGCTTTATTAATTCCCTGAGTCTATCTTAAAAGGAAGCAGTAATTTCTCTAATAGCTGGGGTGTGGCTGCATCATCAGCTGGATGTTAAGTTCTCCTAGGATATTACGCTCACACACAGGCACTCACACATGTGTACATGCATACAAACATGCATCTGCATGAATGCATATGTGCACATACATATGTGCAGACACACACAGGTATACACGCACACAGGCTCATATATGTGGACACAAACAAACTTAAGTCCATGGCTCTGAAATATGGATTTGTTTCAAACCTCTATTGCTATAATGTAAAACGCAATATATTTAACTAGTAAAACTAAATAAGTCAAATGTTGAAAGTATGTAATGCTGGCCAAGGACGGTGGCTCACGCCTGCAATCCCAGCACATTGGGAGGCTAAGGCAGGCAGATCACCTGAGGTCAGGAGTTCGAGACCAACATGGCCAACATGGTGAAACCCCATCTCTACTAAAAATACAAAAATTAGCTGGGTATAGTGGAACACACCTGTAATCCCAGCTACTTGGGAGGCTGAGGCAGGAGAATCACTGGAACCTGGGAGGCGGAGGTTGCATTGAGCCAAGATTGCACCACTGCACTCCAGCCTGGGCAACAGAATGGGACTCCATCTAAAAAAAAAAAAAAAAAAAAAAAAGTATGTAATGTCCATCATTTTCACTAGGTTGAAAACTAGGAGTATTATTTTACATCGTAATGGATCCAGGAAAAGTGTTTTTTAATAAAAGAGAAAAGCAAACATATTCACCAGCCTGATTAAGAACAAGGAGAGTACTTATAATCTATATTAAAGTTGAAAATTCTACCTCTTTTGCAATGGCTTCTTTGAGATTCATTGTATGGATATACCACTACTTGTTTTATCAAACCTACTGATAAACATTGAGATGGTTTCCAGGTTCTCACTGCAGCGAAAAACACCTTTATGTTAGTTTTCTGTAAGTTAAATGTCCAGAACGTGAAGCCGTGTGGTCAAAAGTCATATACATTTCAAAATGTGCCTCTACTGCCAGATTTCCCTCCAAAAATATTGAATCCAACAATGTTAAAAAAAAAAAAAAAAAAAAAAAAAAAAAAAAAAAAAAAAAAAAGTCCCTTTCTCCATATCCTTGCCCTCACTGGAGATTCTCAATTTTTTTTTTGATCACGTCAGTCAAGTCAACAACAATAAAAATGACATCATGTTTAAATGTATAGCACATTTGTATCAGTTGTTTACTAGATTGAACATTCATAGTATCACGCTTACTGCTCATTCGCAATCACTGCATTATTGCCAGTTTCCACGTTTCCCCCTTAATTTGGACTCTTCAGAGTCTCATTCACTGAAAAGAGGTTTTTACTGTTGAAGATATTAACTCTTTGCCTACAACAACAACAACAACAAAAATACTTTTCCCAGGTTCATTTTGTTCTCTTTTAAGTTTTACTTACAGTGCTTTTGCCATACAAAAGTTTTACATTTCAAGAAATTGTATCAAATTGTAGCCATGTTAATAAAATTTTTGCTTTTCATTGTCTTTTTTGTCAAACTTAAAAGCATCTCTTTATACAAGGTTATTAAGATAGTCATCAGTATATTTTTCTGGTATATTCACAGTTTCTTTTTTAAACATTTAAATATTTTATTCCTCTGAAATTTATTTCGAAGGAGTAATCCATATCTTCTCAAATGGTCAGAAACACCACCTCTGTCCTACGTTTCTGTGCATTTCCCAGCCTTCCCATCGTTTCTATGACCTGCCTGCCTCAGCACTGGGACCATATTCTCTCACTTTTATTGGTCCATGACATACTGTACTATCTCATAGGGCAAATCTTCCCCAACCACTCCTTTTTTTTTCAAAATCTGTGTAGCATTTCTATCATATGTATTCATCCAGCTGAAGCTTAAAATTATATCATGATACAAAATAATTTTTTTGAAACTTTAGAACTTCCACACTTTCATAGTAAAGTTCCCCAAAAATATTATTTATGACAGGGATCAACAAACTTTTTCTGTAAGGGCCCAGACAGTGAATATTTTAGTCTTTCTTTGTAGGCTGTTATGATTTGTGCCACAACTACCCAACTCAGCCACTGAAATGCAAAGGCAGCCATAAATAGCATGTAAGTTAATAGGCATGTCTATATAAAAAAAAAACTTTGGAGAGGTTCAATGGCCTATTACTTAGCCACAAAAAGAAACAAAGAAATATGTTGGTGCAAAACCCACAATTACCTTTTCACCAACCTGATACTATATGAGTGAACCTCAAAAACATTATGTGGAGTGAAAGAGGCCAGATACAAAAGGCTACATGTTGTATGGTTCCATTTACATAAAACATATAGAATTGGTAAATCCATACAGATAGAAAGCAGGTTAGTGATCGCCAGTGGCTAGAGAGAGGGGAGAATAAGGAGTAACTAACTTACTACGTATTATACAAAGTAGTTTTCTGGGAGAGGTGATGGTTACATATCGTTGTGAATGTACTACTGGCTTGTATACTTTAAAATGGTTAATTTTATGTTATATAAAATTCATTTCAATTAAAATGAAACAGCAGAGGGCTGAATTTGGCCCATGGGCCTTACTTTGCCAACTTTGATTTATAGGATAAACAAAATAATAGAATTTTTAAAAAGGAAGTTTCATAAAGAAGGAGCTTGCCTTTGACAACATAATCATGTTGGCAAAAAAATCATTTTTGTGTCTAATTTTTGTCCCATGGAAAATGCAGCCTACCCAAAAAGGAGTTGACAGGAAGTTCCAGGGGAGAGTAGAGGTAGACACAGTTAAATACAAACATCAGGGTGGATTCGTTAGGATAGGATAGGCTGAGTAACAAATAAACCCCTATGCTTTGGTGGCTCAGCACAACAGAAAGTTAGCTCTTGTTCATGTAACAGTCGTGTAGAGGTATTCAAGTTGGTAGGGCAGTTCTCCACCACGTGGTCATTCAGGAACCCAAATCCTTCCATTTGATAACTATGCCATTCTCTGGGAGTAGGCTATTTCTTCACAAACTTTAACGTGCGTCTTTTTAAAATGAAGATAATGACTCAGTAGGTCAGGGTGGGACCTGAGAGGGTGCATCTCTAACACACTCCTGGGTGGTGTGGATGCCTCTGGTCTGGGAACCATACCTGAAGTAACAAGATGACAAAGACATTATTGCCAGCTGCATCCTAACAGCAAAGAGAGCAGGACGACACACCTGCTCTCCCAAAAGGCTCAGTCTTGAAATGCATGCTGCATTTACCTTTACATTCTGTTGGCCAATCTGCACGATGCCACCTAACAGCAAGGGAGGCTGAGCAACATACCTGACAACAGTTCTTTAGCGTGGAAAGAGAAAGCTAACTTCGGTAAACACTTAGCAGTCTCCACTCTACACATTTTAAATACATTAAAAGATGATAGGCTGGGCGCAGTTGTTCATGCCTGTAATCCCAGCACTTTGGGAGGCCGAAGCAGGTGGATCACCTGAGCTCAGGAGCTGGAGACCAGCCTGACCAATATGGTGAAACCCTGTCTCTACTAAAAATACAAAAATTAGGCAGAAGTGGTGATGCGTGCCTGTAATCCCAGCTACACTCAGGAGGCTGAGGCGGGAGAACCACTTGAACCCGGGAGGTGGGGGTTGCAGGGAGCCAAGATTGCGCCACTGCACTCCAGCCTGGGCCACAGAGGGAGACCCTGTCTCAAAAAAAATACAATAATGCTGAGATTTAACCAGATTAGCTAGTGCTTCCTATCAAAATAGAATGGGTTTTTTGAGTTACAGGACCTTAGAGAAGTGCCAATCAGACCCCTGGCTGTATCAAAAGAACTGAAAATTATGTGGTGGAGGAGACGCAAACTACAACGAACTAAGGGCTTTAAAAGATTTTATTTTGTTTTGTTTTTTCAAAGAAAAATTGGTTTAGGCAATAACTTAAACAAAAGAGGGTAAATGGATCCACAAGTAAAGATTTGAAAAATGGGTACATTAAAAGAAAGATCTGGAAACAAAAATGATGAGTAAATAGTAACTGAGTCTCAGAGAGGAAACTGAGTAAAAATTCATCCAAGATTTTTCTGCGCAGAGCCCAAGGGATACCAGCCAAACAGCCAAGTCAGCAGGGCAAATGTATCCTGGGAGGGCATGAGTTTTCACCTGTGATAAAAGAAATGAATGTTAGACTCAGAAAGATCCCCTGCTTGAGAAGGATACCAAGAGCACACAATGGGTAAGGTGAGTCTCTTCAACAAACAGTGGTGGGGAAACTGGATATCCACATGCAACAGAATGAAGTTGGGCCCTTAATTTAGACTATATACAAAATTAACTCAAAATGGATTAAAGATCAAAACTCCCTAGAAGAAAACAGGGAGAAAACTTCATGACATTGAATTGAATAATGATTTCTTGGGTATGACACCAAGAGCACAGAAAACAGAAGCAAAAATAAAGCAAATGGGACTCTATCGAACTCAAATATTTCTATGCATCAAAGGAAACAGTCTACAAAGCAAAAATGAAACACACAGAATTGGCCGGGCGCGGTGGCTCACGCCTGTAATCCCAGCACTTTGGGAGGTCGAGGTAGGCAGATCACGAGGTCAGGAGATCGAGACCATCCTGGCTAACATGGTGAAACCCCGTCTCTACTAAAAAATACAAAAAATTAGCCTGGCATGATGGCAGGCACCTGTAGTCCCACCTACTCAGGAGGCTGAGGCAGGAGAAATGGCGAGCACTGGGAGGCGAGCTTGCAGGAGCTTGAATGCACGACTGCACTCAGTCCTGGGTGACAGAGCGGAGGACTCAGTCTCAGGAAAAAAAAAAAAAAAAAAAAAAAATTAAAAAAAAAATAAAGAACATACAGAATAGGAGAAAATTTTGCAAGTCATATATCTGATAAGGATTATTATTCAGATAAGTAAAGATCCTTAAATCATAATACAAAAATATACTGAAGTTTTAAAGAATGAGCAGAAGGCTTGAGTAACTTCTCCAGAGATTACATACAAATGGCTAATAAGGCTATTAGTGAAATGATGGTCAACTCACTAATCACCAGAAAATGCAACTCACAACCAGAATATCACCTGACAGCCATTAGGATGGCCACTATTAAGAAACAATAAACAAAAACGGACAAAAAACAAAAAAAAAGTGGTTATAAGTGTTGGGCAAGAATAGACAATTGGTACCCTTGTCACTCTTGTGGGATTGCAAATGGTGCAGTATGGAGGTCCCAAAAAATTAAAAAAGAATTACCATAGATCCAGCAATCATCACTTCTGGACTATTGCAAAAGAATTGAAACCAGAATGTCAAAGAGGAGATATTTGGCAGGTCCCATGTTCCTTGCCAGCATTATTCAGCGAAAAAGCCATGCAGTGGAAGTAACCAACTGTCCATCAAAGATGATGGATACAACAAAATGTGGTTATATCTGACATGAATTTTATGAGCTTAAAAGGAAATAAATTCCTGACTCATGGATATGTGGATGAAACTTGAAGTCTTATGTGAAGTAAATAAGCCAATCACAAAAACGATAGATGTATATTCCTAGTGGAGAAAAGGGACAACTTTTACACTGTTGGTGGACCATAAACTAGGCAACTGTTTCGGAAAGACACTGTGGTGATTCCTCAAGATCTAGAACGAGTAAGATACATTTGACCCAGCCTATCCCATTACTGGTATATACCCAAAGGATTAAATCATGCTCTATAGAGGACACATACAAAGATATGTTTATTGTGGCACGATTCACATAGCAAAGACTTGGAACCAACCAAATGTACATCAGTACAGACGTGGATTAAGAAAATGTGGCACTTACACATGAATATATGCAGCCATAAAAAGGATGAGTTCATTCCTCTGTAAGGGACAGTTGGGATGCGGTTGGGAAAACCACATTCTCAGCAAACATCACACAAGGAAGAAAACAAACACTGCATGTTGCACTCATAGGTGGAAATGAACATGAGAATACTTGGACCACAGGCAGGAACATCACACACCCAGGGCCTGTCATGGAGGGGGGAAGTGGGGAGGGATAGCATTAGGAGATATACCTAATGTAAATGACAAGTTAAAGGGGGCAGCAAACCAACATGGCACACGTATACATATGTAACAAACCTGCACGTTGTGCACATGTACCCTAGAACTTAAAGTATAATGATAATAATAAAGATAGCGTATGATTCCACTTATGAGGTACCTATGAGAAATCAAATTCAGAGGCAGAAAATAGTACAGTGGTTCCCAGGGACTGGAAGGAGGGAGGAATGAGGAGTTGTAGCTCAGTGAGTATAGAGTTTCAATTTTGGAAAATGAAAAGTTCTAGATCTGTTGCATAACAATGTGAATATACTTAACACCACTGAACTCTACACTTAAAAATAGTTAAGATGGCAAATGTTATGTTATGTATCTCTTTACAATTGAAAAGAAGAAAGAGGTTGGATGTGGTGGCTCACGCCTATAATCCCAGCACGTTGGGAGGCCAAGGCAGAAGGATCACTCAAGGCCAAAAATCTGAGACCAGCCTGGGGAAAATCGCAAGAGCCCATCTCTACAAAAAAGAAATAAATTATCTGGGCATGGCGACATGTGCCTGTAGTCTTGGCTACTCCAGAGGATGAGGTGGGAAGATCGCTTGAGCCCAGGAGGTGAAGGTTGCAATGAGCTGTGATTGCACCACTGCACTCCGTCCTGAGTGACAAAGTGAGACCCTGTCTCAAAAAAAAAGAAAAGAAAAAGAAGAAACTCTTCAGGTCTTGGTGGATCAAAAATCTGTCCTAAGTCTGGATCATGAATATAAAGTGGACAAAAGAACTTAGGCAGGTACTAGAGCCAGACCTGTGTCCTTGAAAAGGAAGGGCTACAACCCATGTTCACTGCTGTGTTGCCTGACGCCAGAGCTGGGGTCTAACGCAGAGATAGAACAAGTCAACCAGGGTCCCCAGTCAATGAAAGGACTGAAGAGCAGGGCACAAGGCAGTGGGAAAGAATCTTCAGCAGAAAAGAAAGTATAGCAGGGGGTTACAAGGAAGAAAACTTCTCTCACCTCTCTGGGGAACAGCAATGGTGATGGGTTCTCAGCTTCCTACCTCTGCCCACCCCAATCACCAGGGGAGCTCCTGAAACCGCTGCCCAGACCACAACCCGGAACAAATCGATCAGCCTCTCTGCCAGTGGGGCCTAGGCTTCAGTATTTGTTAAGGCTGCCCTGGTGGTTATTATGTTCAGTTCCAGTTGCAACCCTGGGGATGGAGATGGATTTATTTTGATGGGAATAAAACATAAGCATCGGCCGGGTGCGGTGGCTCAAGCCTGCAATGCCAGCACTTTGGGAGGCCGAGACGGGCGGATCATGAGGTCAGGAGATCGAGACTATCCTGGTTAACACGGTGAAACCCCGTCTCTACTAAAAAAAATACAAAAAACTAGCCGGGCGAGGTGGCGGGCGCCTGTAGTCCCAGCTACTCGGGAGGCTGAGGCAGGAGAATGGCGTGAACCCGGGAGGCGGAGCTTGCAGTGAGCTGAGATCCGGCCACTGCACTCCAGCCTGGGTGACAGAGCGAGACTCCGTCTCAACAACAACAACAACAAAAAAAAAAAAAACAAAAAAAACATAAGCATCATGTCAGGGTCCCTCACTTGCATGGGTCCCAGGAGTGCTAGCGATTGCCAGGGGTTGGGGCAGCCAGCATGTGAGCAGGGTGTGTCTTCATACAGGTGACTCAGGCCAACTGCTCACCAAGAAAGAAAGGCCTGAGGGGATGGATTCTCAGTGTTCATTCCAGACCTACTGACTCAGGGAAGAGGCTGGCAATCAGGGAACTAGGTAAGGTCCAAATTATTCTTATCAGTAAAGGTTGGGAAGCCCGTACTAAAAATAGTTTACACCCAAAAAGCGAACATTTCCCTTAGTGTGTACATGTCTATGAGACAGAGAAAGAAAGAGAGCGAGAGAGAACTGCCTCTGTGCTCACACTTGGTAGGGGCCACGGATTACAAGAGACACGTAAGACATGATGTCTCCAAAGAGGACTGACCCTCATACAGCAAAATAAAAACTCAAGCTCTCATTCACCACTGCACTCATTGCACCACTGCACTCCAGCCTGAGTGACAAAGTGAGACATGCTTGCTCTCCTACAAGAGAGCACGCTGCAGCGTCCCTGCCATCTTGCTCCCCTGTGGCCCAGCTAGGTTGGGAGGGCTTTTCCAACTGCAGAGCTCAGAGCGTGTAACTAACTTGCATTCATTCCCCCAGTTAGTGGGTCAGCCAGAATCACACCCTGTATTTCACCTCCCAGACCAGTGCTCCCTCCACAAAACTGTGATATTTGCAGCCATAGTCACTGTACGGGACCTGGGCTTCCCTAAAATATTTTGCCATAGTTGAAATGAACATCAAAGAGAAACTTGCAGTGGGGAGAGCAAGCATGTACACACAAAGGCTGGGGGCTCTTGGTGATGGTCTGAAGTCTGCCTCAGGGCACAGATGCAGTGGACCCACCGTTCTCCCCACCAGCCGCTCCCCAGCAGCACTCTGACTGCTATCCTCCCAACAGCACAGGGCCCACTGAGGCAAGGGGCCAGTTCAGTGGCCAGAAGCTTCTGATCCAATCAAAAGTAAAACAGAAGACTGTGGATGCCGTCTGACCACGGGATCAGTACTCCTGGCTCACTCCTCTTTCAGAACACGCCGCTTGCATTCATTTATGCAAACACAGGGTAACTGTGCACTCTGAGCCAGGCTGCGACGACTCAGTAAGCAAAACAGGCCAATCATGGGGCTTCACTTAGCTTATAGTCTGAAGCCCAGTTTCTCCAGCCTTGCTATACTACCTGAGAGCTGTCGTAAAGGCAGGATCCAGGCCCCATGCCATACTTACTGAACCAGAATCTGCATTTTAACACGGCTCTACGAGATCTGAATGCACATTAAAGTTAGGGAGCACTGATTTCAATGCCTGTTTCAATGAGTGAGAATCAGAGCATGAACTCCGAGGAAACGCCATGTGAGTTCCCTTCCCTGGGCTTTCAGTGGGGGTGGGTATTGAAGAAAATAACTCTTCAGCTGTTAATTCTCAAAAAGATCTGACAGTTCACCTAGTTCAACTTCGTCCTTTTACAGATAACTAAGTCAAAACGCAGAAAGGTAATACGGTTTCTAAGGGGGAAAAGCTGGGATCGGAACCAAGGATTTTATTCCCAAATTCAATGTGCCCATCACATGTAAAGGCTCCTGCAGACCATCCAAATCTTGGGAAGGTGGACGATGGTCAGGTAGTAGTGTCTGTGAGAACAAGGGAGACGACAATGAACCATGGAAGATGGGGGGTTGCACCACAGCACATCCTGAGGGATCCCTCAGAAATGGAGGTGGGGTGGGGACAGGTCTGCTCCGCAGCTCATTTTCAAGTTGGCTTTTTCACTCACAAAGTTGGTCCTGATTGGTTTTTTGGTTTTTTTTTTTTTTTTTTTTTTTTTTTTTTTGAGATGGAGTCTCGCTCTGTCACCCAGGCTGGAGCACAGTGGCGCGATCTCCACTGCGACCTCCGCCTCCCAGGTTCAAGCGATTTTCCTGCCTCAGCCTCCTGAGTAGCTGGGACTACTAGCATGTGCCACCATGCCTGGCTAACTTTCGTATTTTTAGTAGAGACAGGGTTTCACCCTGTTGATCAGGCTGGTCTCAAATTCCTGACTTTAAGTGATCCACCCGCCTCGGCCTCCCAAAGGGCTGGGATTACAGGCGTGAGCCACCGCACCCAGCCCCCGATTTTAAAAATACTGATCCCCCTTGGCTTCCCATCATGAAAGTGCTCTGAAGTGAAGGAAGGTGTTCCAGCCCCTGAAACCCACAGCGGCACAGGAAGATGACCACTGAGTATCATTCCGTATGCATGAGGCCAAGACATACTTTCTAAGGTTCACCCCAGGCCTTCAAAATGCTTGGCTAGATCGTTGAAAATGAAGCAATATCCACTTATTCAGAATGTGTATAAATTATAGCCCAATGTGTTAAGACAAGCTTCCCCACCAAAAGCGCCCCTTTAAGTCTAAGCAATTGAACAGATTGTCAAGGAAGCTGACAACTCTGTTCCTCCTCCTCTCTACTCATTTTAAGTATTCTGCACTGCACTGCTTTAAAACTCAAACTTAAATCAACTTGAAAGATTCTTCCCCAAGAACCAGCACATTTTGTCAAAAACCAGAGAGATTTAAAAGGAACACACACGCCCACTACCCCTCGAGTGGTACCAGAGCACAGTTGTCTGAGTCTCAGAGTGAGAGACGGGCAGATGGGGGCCAGGGGTGTGTGATAGGCCAGTCACTTCCTTTTCTTCCCACTCCAATAATAATCAATTTCATAAAGTTGATAGAAAGAGGCAAGAGTGGAAACTACGCATGGCACATTTATAAGATGGATTTTTCCTGGGCTTCTTAAGTATAGTGTCTTCATTATTCTCAGTTGTATTAAACGTAGGAGAGAACACCTGTTTCATGTTACCCACCCACAACTCGGCTGTGTGATTAGATGGAGCACACACTATCAAGAACAAAAAATATTTGCGCGAAAGAATGGCTTGACAAGTTAACAAAATTTTTTATGTTCTTTCCAATTCAGAGAGAGAGAGAGAGAGAGAGAGAGAGAGAGAGAGGAGCTGAATTGTCAGAGGATAGAAACACTTTGTTTCTAGTTGAACTCTCATAAAAGGCTTCTGAATGCGGTTTTTGACATTGGAACGGAGGGTATTTTTATGATGGATTTTTTTAACCTTTTCCTCAAAAGCTGAGATTTTGCAGTCACAACCATCTGTTTCCCAATGGTGATGACTTAAATAGAAGTAGCATTTCTCAGCCCTACAACCTGATGTTTCCACTGAAGCCAAAGGGGTTAAGGATTTGTTATTTGATCTAATGGCAATGACTTTCCAATAGACATGCACGGAATCATTGATCAATGTGCCCTCTCCTTGTTTGCACTGGAACACTGTTCAATTTACACCAATTAAAGAATGCTTGGTTTGGGTATTGAAGAATAATTAAGAGATGCAAATCCCCAAGGGCTTCTAAAAATGACATCTGACTAGAATGGTGATTATGGCATGAAGGCAGCATTAGTATTTAGATAGTTTGACTGATATACAAAATCATTACAACGTCTCTCCAGGAAGAGTGACATTAGGTCAATGTGTGTACTTGCCTGGTCACCCTAAACAAATTTGACAAGTCTAATTTTAAGTAATTGCTCAGAGTTTAGTGGCAGCCTCTGTCCCCACAAGGGCAGCTGTCCAGACCACATCACGTAATTGAGATGTGTCTTTAAACTATATGTGTCAACCCAACATGCAAATGTGCTCTCAAAAAAAATGTTAAGGGTTAGTGACACTCCAGTGAATTATTTTCCAGTCGAATTTCAACTTTACTGTAGCTTTTTGAACTTTACTGTAGCTATATGAAAACTTTACTGTAGCTATTTGTTAACTTATCAAGAAATTCTACCTCATCCCCCTATAGGAAAGATTGGGTTTTCTAGCTAGATTGGGCTCTAGAGTTTATCCAGGAACCATTTCAAGGTGTGGTCCCTGGACCAGCATCCCGGGCAGTACCTGGGCACTGGGTAGAAAGGCAAAGTCCTTGGCCCCACCCCAGGCCTGCTGAATCAGCAGTTCTGCAGATGATGTCCCACAGTGATGCTTTAACAAGTGTCCCCAGTGACTCTGAAGCCCACAGATTCACTATCTGGGTGATTAAATGGAGGCCCAACAGTTTAGGTAATTTGCCTGAACCACACAGCTCACTTGAGAATGGAGGCTGGGGTTGATCATATCGTGTTCAAAATGTGTAATTCTTGAACCTTGGTCCAACTTTTATCTGAAATGTTCATCTTAGATTTGTATTGTAATAAAACTCCAGCCAACTAAGTAAGACTGATTTTTATTATTCAGCTAAAGTCTTGAAAATGTTTTGCTCGTCTGGTTCTTATTTAACTCCCTGGGTATCCCTGAGAAGGTGCGCAGCATCTGTACTGATGGCTGGTTGTCGTCTTTCGCCTGGTCATCAGAGGCTGAGCCTGTGCGCAGGTGTAGTCATTGGATTAGTTGTAAGAGGAAATATCCCCAGAGCCAGCGATTTGATGACCAGTGTGAGAGCCTCATGAGGTCCCCTCTTCAGTCCATAGAGATCATCTATGCATATGTAGAGAGTGGTCCTCCCTTGCTCCAAGCTCCTGCATGACACTGATGGGCAGGGCCCCTGCTGCCCCTTACTGGACATAGAGTGAGAGTGACAGACTTTGGTATATGAAGCCACTGATATTTGGGGGATTTTTGTTACCACTTTACAACCTGGTATATCAGAGGATCCTTTGGGACCTCCAGACCATCCCTTTGCACCATTAAAAACAGGCAATGGGTAGGACAGAGGGTAGGTGGAAGAAAAAAACTTCCCTATGTAGAATATAACTGAAGAGAATGATATTTCCAAGAGGACAGAAGAAAGTGAACTCAATTTGAGTTACCAACCAAAAGATTTCTAATTTAATTTTCTTTTTTTCATCATCACCGTATCTTTTGCCACTTACCCCAGCCTGACAATCCTTGAGCCACATAGAGCCTGTATTTACCTAACTACAAGTGAGTGAATCACATCAAAACTGAAAAATAAGAGTGGTCTCATTTGCAAGCTGCACAAGTTCGCCGTTTCCAGTGTCCTGCCAAGCAGCTCAGCCATACAACTAAAAGTGTACGAAAAAGGCTTCTTTCTCACTTGCCCAGACTCCCAACAGACGGAGAAAGCCTATCCTAGATGCCTGTCCCCCTCCCTCTCCCTACTCTCCTTTTCTTCCTGAGTACCCTCACCACCCAGGTGAGCCTGTGGACCCAGCACACCCCTTCTCGCCCTCCTTCCTCTCCATCTCTCTCCCTCCGTCCCTCTCTCGGCAGTTCAGCCATTTCATCCCTGGGTTCTCTGTGCAGGGCGAGGGGTAAAATGTGCCTCTGAATGGGGAGGAGTAGACAGGGTGGATTAATGGGAGCAGCAGAAGAGTGATACAGCTGAGCAGAACAAAACGAGGGCGACCCGGACAAAACAAAGCGCCACAATAGATCATTTCTGAAAAGTCATCCGGGCAGCTTTGAAACCCAGGGTTGTGTGTTCCAACGCAGTGTCACATCCACCGGCTTTCAAGAGACATGAATGGAAACGGAACAGTAACTCTTTTTCATGCCTCTTTTCAGGGGTCTTGTCAGCAGAGAAGGATTTACCATTCAATTCCCATACTTTATGTGGGAAATTAGGAATTTGCTCCTTAAAAAGAAATTGCCTTTTAAACTCTCATAAATTGTGGCGATTTTATAGATTTACCAAAACTTCTTCCTCCTTTTCCTCTTTCCACTTATATTTCAGTTTTAAAAATACTCATAAACACCAATAAGCACATACATATACACAATTCCCATCTTCTCCACTTTTCTTAGGAATCTTCTATTCAGAAAATCTTTAGCCAAAGAGCTATTTCATCTTTCTGCTTGATAAAGTACTTGGTTTCTGTCTTTAATGATTTCATTTTGTCACATTTCATCATACATTCAACTTCTTTTCAGAATGAAGAGACATACGTTAGAAATTATTTATCACTGTGTATTGGAAAGATTGACATGTGTTGGGCTAAGGTGGTGAAAAGGTCAGAGACAAAATAAAATATGACCCTCATTCATTCACTGATCAGCAGGAGTTAACTAAGTAGCCACTGGTGAAACTTCCTCTGACTAGCCCTGAATACATCCTACTTTTGAATTGTCTAATAAAAATAATCAGGTTTTACTTGAAGAGAGCTCGATAAAACGTCCCCAGCTGGAATGGACTGGCCGGTAGTTTCCCCGTGGACAGTACATATCTGGCCCCTTCCTTCTCAGAAGCGCACAGCGTTTTGCCATGTTAATCTCATTAACCTTCCCTATCAGTTTCAACGGGACAGAAATGAAGACTTGAGAACGTCGAGTTCCTGGCCGGAGAAGTCAAGCTTTGGCTCGGAGCCAGTACATTTGATCTGGCTCCCCAGGCCTCTTCCAGGGGCCTTTTTTGGAGCAGAGGAAGAAAGCACAAACAAGGGAACCTTGCCATAGGAAACCCAGCCATGTGTGATTCCTCGCTGCCCTCTTCCCTCTGCCTGCCCCCAGAAGAGTCCCCATTCCCGTCGTCGAAGGGAGCAGAGAGCAGCTGAGCTGACGGCGGGCCATTCTCCAGGGGCGGTCAAGCATGCCCAGACCCCCGCCCATTCCCTCCGAGGAGGCTTTGGGGCAGGCAAGAGATAGAAAGGAGGGACAGGGCAGGAGGGGGGAAGAGAAAAGAAGGTTTTCCTCCTCAGCAGGTCTGTAAGGCGAGACTGGGGCACGCTAACCATTTCCTGATGTGCAAACGCAGAAACTTGGACTTCTTTTCTTGTTAGATGTCTTAGATATGCAAAAACCTAACCCAACAAAAGCATGTCTGGAAATAGATTTAACTTGGACCGGTTCAGACCGTGGTGTCACTTCTCTGATCAAAAAAAAGATAAAAATCAATTTCCTATTTCTAAGGGCAATATTTAAAACCTTAGAAAGAAAACCCCAGTACTAACTTCATCAGATTCCACAAATCTGGGAACTGCGTCATTCCCTGTCAATAGTTATGTCAAAGAGAGTCAGGATGTTGCTCTTTAGGGAAGCAAATCCCCTTTAGGAATTAATATTTGAAGGGATGGTGGTTCTTAAACACGGACCTCACTTGCTTGAAAAACAGAAGCAGCTTTAATGATCTGGGAAGATTTACTTTATAATTAAAATATTTAACTATATTTCATTTAAATGTATATTTAAACTATAATTAAGTATATATTCAAATTACATTTAAATATTTAATTTAAAATTAAAATATTTCCAATTCCTTCTTTGCTATCTCTAAATGAAGAGCAGAAATTCCAAAGACCAGGCCGCACACAAGCTTTCTAAAGCCCCATGGCAACAACTCTTACAAGCCCCAGAAAGAGCTGTGCCCAGTGCCTCTGGGGAGACATCCTTTTCAACAGCCTCACCCACAACCAAAAACTACAAATACTGACAAGATGACAGCGCTAACCTCTAAACCAGCGATTCCCAGCCTGTTTGGAATTAGGGCAGCATATTGCTTAAGAAACTCTCTTCCTATTTAACTCTTCAAAACAACTGACTTACACTTATTTTAAAACTTAAATTACTTTCAAATATTATTATGTGATTAGAAAAATGTTTTCTGTGATTTTTCTTAAAACCTGTTCCAACCTCCACTGCCAGGATCACTAAGGCCTGTGGCAACTATATAAACTCTTACCTTTTCCCTGTCCTTTCTCCATCAAGCGGTGAAAGTTATCCTAAAATAATTAAGTGAATTATCCCACCTCCCACCTCCATCACTGGCTTAAAACCCTTCCACCAGGGAGCTTCCTGATGCACTGAGGGTGAAACTAAGACCTGGCTCCCATATAGATTGTCCGTCTTCTGAGGTGCTTCTCTCCCCTCTTCATTCTTGTGTTCAGTTCCTTGTGCTCAACTTCTTCTTTGCCCCAGGACCTTTGCACATGCTCCCCTCTGCTTGGACTAGTGTACTCCTGGCATCCCTGGCTTCATCTCTTCTGTTAAGGCTCAACTAAAACATCACCTCTTCACAGGGGCTTGCCCTGACCGTGCTATCTAAAGTAGCCTTCTCTCCCCCATTCACATCTGTCCCAGCCCAAGTTTTTGTCCTTTGCAACACATATTCCAGTCTACAGATGTTTTAATTTTATGTGTGTCTACTTGTTTTTGTCTGCTTCTTCTTACTAGAATGTAGGCTCCACGAGAGAGGAACATGGTTTTTTTGTTTACCACCACCGGCAACTAGCATATTGCCTGGTACAGAGTCGATGCACGTAAATATTTGTGGGAGGAAGGAAAGAAGGAAAGAAGACAAAATAGTGACTTGAAGTCAGTGTTCTACTTTCTAGCCTGGAGCTATTATGCATTATTCAGGGTCAAACCTAAGCTCTTACATTAAACAGACCCCAAAATAGAGTAGCTCATAAGGTCAAATTGAGTTTTTTTGTTGGTTTGTTTGTTTGTTTTGAGATGGAGTCTTGCTCTGTTGCCCAGGCTGGATTGCAATAGTGCAATCTTGGCTCACTGCAACCTCTACCTTCCAGGTTTTAGTGATTCTCCTGCCTCAGCCTCCCAAGTAGTTGGGATTATAGGCACCCGCCACCACGCCTGGCTAATTTTTGTATTTTTAGTAGAGATGAGGTTTCACCATGTTAGCCAGGCTGGTCTTGAACTGCTGACCTCAAGTGACTCACCCACCTCAGCCTCCCAAAATGCTGGGATTACAGGGTGAGCCACCTCGCCCAGCCTGAATTGATTTTTCTTTCACATATATTATGGAGTTGTTTGTTTTAGGCTGGCAGGATGTTCTGCCACACATACTAATTAAGAGATCTAGATTCTTTCTCTTGCTCCTCTGTCCTGCGGGGCAGTACTCATCTACTTGGTACAATGGGATTGCCAGCACATCAGGTGCCCACCTGTCGGAGGGGAGAAAGAGAGCACATCCAAGAAGAGTGATTTCCATTTCAGAGGGGAAACAAGAGTTGCACATATCGCCTGTGCCCACTTTTCAAAAGCAATAGTTTAGTCTCATAGCCTGCAAGGGAGGCTGGGAAGTATAGTCTCTAGCCGAATGGTTTCATACCCAGGAAGAAAGGAAAGATGGATTTGGAGGAAACTAGCCATCTGCCACATATTCCTAGACTTCTCTTTGGGTATAAAACATTCTGTGACCTGCCCCGGGGTAGTGGAATCCGTGCATAGACTCTGTCCTTAATTGGACAAGAAAGACCTCCAGCCAGGATCCCTCTCTAGCACACTGCAGAGCTCATGGAGCCAGAAAGGGTGGCAAATGGTTGCAGCCACCTTGAATACTGAGACTCCGACATACTCAACCTTTCCCTTCCTCTCTTAGCTCTAAGCTTAGAAAATATCCAGATGCATTTTTGTCTTAGCACCTATATTCTCCCAGTCAGTTCTTCACTCACAGTTTAAGAAGAACATGCAAAATGCAGTTGCCCAGAGTGCCAGTGATTTTCATTTGTAAGGAACAAAATAGACAGGCAGACCTCTTCCGTATCCCCAAAACAATCCCAGCTCAGTGGTTTCCTTCTGGGTGATCTTCAGCAGATTACTGAACGTCCTTAAGACTCAGTTTGCTCACTTCCAAAATGGGAGCCAGAATACCTTTGTCATATGGTTATTAAAATGTAAAGTCATGAATGCATGTAAAGTTCTTTGTTTTTTAAAAAGAAATGCATGGCCAGGCTTGGTGGCTCATGCCTGTAATCCCAGCACTTTGGGAGGCCAAGGCAGGAGAATTGCTTGAGGACAAGAGCCTCGACAACACAAATGAGACCCCATCTCTACAAAAAATAAAAATAAAAAAATTAGTTGGGTGTGGTGGTTTGAAACTGTGGTCCTAGCTACTTGGGCAGGAGGTTGAGGTGGGATGATCACTTGAGCCCAGGAGTTTGAGACTGCAGTGAGCTATGATCGCTCTGCTGCACTCCAGCCTGGGAGATAGAATGAGACTCTGTCTCTAAATAAATAAATAAGTAAACAGAAATACCTGAGAGATACGTATTTTCTTACAATTAGTGACTTTTCTTTTGCCAATTTCCAGCCTGGTAAACTCTCTCTCTCTTCCTCAAACTAATCAAATTCCTCCGCACTATATTCAATTCCCCTGCTGCGTAAAGTCTTCTCAGAAGTAGTCCTTGTCTCTGTTTACTCAATTCCTGTCCCATGAATGTTCACATATTTATGCAATGTCCTGGGCTATCCTCTGATTGTTTCGTAAGTATTTACCTCATTGCCAAGACTGCACGGTCTGTGAAAGTAGTAGGAACCATGTTGGTGGATTCTGGTAGCTCCTAGCGTCTAACACAATGGGAGCTACATCATATCCATGCAACAGACACTCTGTTGAGTTACTGAAATGGAGACATCAACAACTTAAAGTCTACATGATCCTAGAGAAACAAATTAATTTAGTAGATTAGTCCCAAATATTGGTTGATTCCAGATTTCTTTTTTTAAATAGTTAAATCTGCTGCTTATCTGAACTGAATGACTAACTTACTATCCCAGTGTAGAAGAAGCTGAAAATGTTGCCTAAAATTATATTACACACGGGGACTTCTGGTAACTCACGATACTGCCTTCTGGGTGGTGTTTATTCTATGCCACAAACACCTGAATTACTGAAATTGAAATCCATCCAGGTTCTCTGTTTGGGGTTCCAGCACTTTGTGGACTGGCACATGTGTCTGACAAAAATCTGGGGAATGCTTGGCCTTTCATTCCTCTGAGAATTATGCCATTTTCCAAGAAAAGCTAAATAGCTCATTCATGTTTCACCCTCTGTTCTTCCAGGCTGGTTTCCTGAGGATATTTTTTAGCCAGACTGGTGTGTTTTCTTTTAAAAAAAAAAAAAAAAATAGGCTGCTATACATTGAGAATTTTCAACTTAAACTGATACTGAATGATTCTTAAGTATATAGTTAAATGACGAATATTATCCTTATTTCATCGATTGCAGATGAAAACAATATACACATTCGTGGTGCCCACTCAGTGACATATGTTGACAAATTCCCCCAGAGTATAACTCAAATGCACATGAAATCTCTCAGTACTGCTTCTGAGGGGAGCTAACTAATAAGTACCATCAGGTAATGAAACTGTTATTTTTTTCTTTCTGCATCACTTTTATCATCAAGAGAAGTGAGGAATTTCACATTTCAAGGGCTTTTTGCTCAGGAAATCCTAGTGTGGACTTAACACAGATTGACGTCTCTGGGGGGAAGTAATGGAGTAACCTGAAAAACTTGAACAGAGGAGCAAAGCTCCTTGACCGGATGGCATCCATCTGGGGCTTCCAGAAGGAAACTGATAAGTCTATATACCACCCGCAAACATAGAGCAAGCTCCAGACCATCTGAATCCTTGGAACGTATTTTCAAAAAAAGGAAATGCGTGAACTGCAGAGCTCTGAGCCCAGGTTCACTCCCCAAAGCTAAGCAATAAGCTTAAATGCAGACAAGGAAAATACTGGGTTTGGCTTACCTAGCCGGTTCAGGCCAGTGTGAACTGGACAGGGGAAATAGCCCAAGAATCTATAAAAGTTACTTAGAAAACAAAAAGGCCGTCAACTGAGATGGCCTGGTGATATACAAATGTGTGTCTCCCAAAGGTAAAGGGAAAGGCCCCCCACTTCTTTGAAATAATGAAACCAATGGAGGTTTCAGAGAAGAGGACACTTGAACTGGGTCTTTACTCACAGTCAAATAAGAGCACTAGGTAGACTAGGAATGTACTACCTCGTGGCCCCGTGAGCACAGAGCAAGGGCTGGGCTGACAGGGACAGGAAGCAGAGCTGGGTGGGAAGGGTCTCGGGAAACATGTTAAGGTGCTGGGACACCATCTTGTATAGACTGCTGGGAGTTTGTTGAACTGGGCTGTGGATAAATAGGTCTTTATCTCCCCTACATGAGGAGCTGAGGATTCACCAAGCGTCACAGAACATGGTTGCTGCCTTCAGGACGCATGCAATGAAGGTTCCCTTGCTTTAGAATGTACAATGATGGTGAATTGTGCAGCTTATCAGCACGTAATTGAACCTCAGGACAGCAATGCAACCTGATGCTAGATGACAGTCCGAACGTGGCAGGTAAGAACAAGTAATATTACTGCTGAACTGGGGGTGGGGGGACAAAATGACATTTTTCCACAGCATTTATCACCATCTAAGCTACTGTGGCAGTCAGCACCCCTGTGGGAAACAGATGGCTAATTCAAATGGTAAACTGGGGTGACACTAATGAAGGATCTGTTTACAGAGGTGGAGTGAGGGTTAAGAACACCAAAATGGTGGTGAGCAGTTATCACCCCTAAGCTTGAAGTACCACTGTTAAGGGCCAATTCCCTCCATTGTGGAGATTGAAAGGAACGGGCCCTTCCCAGTGGCACTTCTCCACAATTGGAGAGGGCTGACTTCCTCCACTGGGAAGGGCTGATTCCCACCTTTGGGGAGGGCAAGTTTCCACCATTAGGAAATGCCAATTCCCACCATTAAGAAAAACTGACTCTGACCATTCGGGAGGGTTGATTCCCTAAATTGCGGAAGACTCATTCCCTCCCTTGGGGAGACCTGATTCCCTCCACTGGCAAGGGCTGATTCCCACCACTGCAGAGAGTTGATTCCCTCCATTAGGGAGAGTGGATTCCCACCTTTAGGGAGGACTGATTCCCACCACTGGGGAGGGTAAATAGCCACCATCAGGGAGAGCTGATCCCCACCACTGGGGAGAGCTGATTCCCACCATTAGGGAAAATGGATTCTCACCATTAGGGAGGGCTGATTCCCACCACTGGGGAGAGCTGATTCCCACCACTGGGGAGAGCTGATTCCCACCATTAGGGAAAATGGATTCTCACCATTAGGGAGAACTGATTCCTACCAAAAGGGAGAGCTGATCCCCACCACTGGGGAGAGCTGATTCCCACCGTTAGGGAAAACGGATTCTCACCATTAGGGAGGGCTGATTCCCACCACTGGGGAGGGTAAATACCCACCATTAGGGAGAGCTGATTTCCAATATTGGGCAGAACTGATTCCTACCAAAAGGGAGAGCTGATTCCCAACACTGGGGAGGACTAAGTCCCACTATTAGGGAAGACCGATTCTCATCATTGCACAGGACTTATTCCCAACCCTGGGGAGGGCTGATTCTCACCATTAGGGAGGGCTGACTCTCAACATCGGGGAGGACTGATATGCAACATGTGGGGGGAGCTAATTCCCAACATTAGGAAGGGCTGATTCCCAACACTGGGCAAGGCTGACCTCACCGTTAGGGAGGACTGATTCCCAACACTGAGGAGGACTGATTCTCAATATTGGAGTGGGCTGAGTCCCTCCCAAAAAGAGGGCAACTGTGTTACCCTCAGGCCATCAGGAGGGACAGAGGCATCAAGAGGCTGAGCTCACTGTTGTGCTCTTCAGTCTCAGGTTACGGACCCAGGTGGATTCTGAAAGGCAAGGAAACCATTGATTCCCTCTTTAATGACCTATGCCCCACAGGTTCTCTACAAAGCAGGGCAGAAGAGTATGGAGGAGGTATGGGGAGGCAAATGGAAAATGGCCGGCCCACATGCTGTGTACTTTACTTTTAGATGTTCGTTGACTACCTTCCCCTATTAGAAAATGAGATTCTGGAGGACAGCAATTTAGCCAGTTTCATCCCCTGCTGTGTCCCAAGTATCTGCAAGCCGTGAGCATGCAAAGGATATTCGTTGAAAGACTGAAGAGGGGCAAAGAAGAAAACTGTTTGCCCAATATTTAACAGGAATTAAGTAATAAGAGACAAGCAGTATTTTTTATAATGAAAATATTTCTTAACAGAATGTTTCCCTATGGTATATGGGGTCTTATTTTGGCCATTCTGCTCAAAGCAATATAGCCAAGATATATAAGAAGGAAAATATAATGGGGTACCAAATTTGCTGAAAAGATTGTATTTATGCTTTGCTTGGAGTGAAGAAATGTTGAGACTGAAGTATTTTAAATTGCCTTTTAACAAAACTACAAGAAATACGTCTTTCTCCCAACTTTTCAGACCTGTGGTCTAAGAATGAGGGATCGTTGCCAGGATTATTAAAGAAACTGTGTTCAACAGGAGAAAGATGTCAGGTTGTGGGATTTTCTGCCAGGAGAGGTTTTAGAGACCAACATTGTCTGGATTTGATGACAGGTAATGACATTAACTAATTACAAAACTAATCACATTTGGAGCAGTGGAAGCTGAGATCATGATAAGCGTAATCAAATCCCTGACTTCAGGGCTTTGGGAATCGGAGGATAAGCTTTCTTCTATTGCAAAGCTTGACCAAATGACTTTCAGGGCTGTTGGTCTGAATATTTTGGAAGCTGCTGATACCAATGGAAGTCTGAAAGAGGGCGCTGAATTGCAGCACTCCGTAGCCTGATTGGCAGTCAGCGAGGGGACTGCACTACAGGGACTCTGCATGAGTCCCCACTGGCTGAAGATGAGTCCTGCCCACTCCGTTGTCAGGAGTTCCATCAAGGTAAATTCCTGGCCCCATTTCTCTTCCCCTAAAAGCCTGAAGACCTGTACCTCCACACCCATATCTCCAGTTGGGTTGCCTTGAACTAATACAATCCGCAAGCGGCTCCGTTTCTACCTCTACAAGTAGAGAGAAAAATATCTTTCCCATTTGTCTCAACACATGGATGTAAGAATCTGGTGAAATGTAGTCTACTTTCCATGCTATAAACCTCTCTAAATAGAAAACATATTGTGAGTCTTAAGCCAAAGTAAAGGCCCAAGTGCCTATATTATGAGTCCCTCAATCACCAGAAAGGTAGGAAACTATTCCAGTTAAGAAGCTGGCTACCTTCTAACGGTCAGTTCCTCTGCCATGTTGTCCCCTCTTCCTTCTTGTCGTCTTTGGCTCCTGGGAGGAAAGGGATGAAGTCCAGCTCCTTCGAAGCCTTTCCAGCCCTTTAAGGAGACAATAGGGCATGGAGCTGTGCTGTGGAAATGCCCTGGTCATCCTTCCCGTCTACTCACATTCCTTCAGCCCCTGATGTGAAACTTGAAAGGAAATGAAATCCTAAATGTAAACATTATCTTTCAGTCACTTGGAAAATTATCTACCTCTCCTTTCTCTCTCTTACTAATTCACTCACCATCAATTAAAGCCGTCCTTTGAGTTCAGCCTCACTTTTCAGAAACCAAGCAATCACTTAAGAAAGAGAAAACATTAAGAGATCCAGATTTCAATGAACTCTGCCATTGATTTTTGTGTAATTCTTGGGGAGGCATTATTCTTTTGGCAAAGTGGGGGCGAAGAACTCAAAGATTAATGAAGGTTCTAATGACAGCAGTGGGCAAGGACTGAGACATCTGCAATCCTCTCTCTTAGGCCCTGCTGAAAAGCAGAAGCAAAACTAGGAGGAAAATGGCCTGGAAGTGAGGCCTGCGAATAGTCCACCACAATGTCTGTCATTCAGGTGGAAAGGCTTCGGTGGTCAGTGGATACAGTGTTTTCTTTCTTTCTCTCTCTTTTTTTCTTTTCTTTTTTGTTGTTGCTTTTTGAGATGGAGTTTTGCTTTCATTGCCCAGGCTGGAGTGCAATGGTACGATCACTGCAACTTCCGCCTCCCAGGTACAAGTGATTCTCCTGTCTCAGCCTCCCAAGTACCTTGGATTACAGGCATGCGCCACCACACCCAGTTAATTTTTTTGTATTTAGTAGAGATGGGGTTTCACCATGTTAGGCTGGTCGTGAACTCCTGACTTCAGGTGATCCACCTGCCTCAGCCTCTGAAAGTGCTGGGATTACAGGCATGTGCCACTGTGCCCAGCTGGATACAGTGTTTTCCTGTACTTTTTCATTTTAATGTAATTTGTGTATTTGGTGGTTTACATAATTGTGCCTGGGATTTTTTTTAACTGATCAATAAAATATATATATCCAACCTTGCCTTTTTAAAAGCTGCAATTATTTCATAATTTTGAATATATATTGATCATAACCAGGAACCAGTGGGTTAGCACAAAAGAGCACGCATGTACACACACATACATACCACATAAATACAATAGAGGAAACCACTGATACAGATATAATTTTTAATGTGTTATGTCCTTGGGTGTCTATCAGAGGAAAAATTCTCTGCGAAAATAGATTAAAACAACAGGCAGTTTAATCAGATAAGTACACGGCATTCATCTTTGTCCACTAGCAATATGATTGTAGCATAATGAATGAAGGGTGGGAGCTCATCGGAATATGTCTCTTCTGAGCAATAGAGTGAAACCAACTGTCATTGAGAATCCTTTCCTGTGGTGGGAGCTGGAGTAGAATCTGCTGCTGTGATCATTACCATCATCATCATCAATAGCTAAACTATTAGACTTGAACAAAGAAAATAAATGATGCAATTTGGGATTTTATGTTAAAAGGTTTATTCCAACTGTATGCAATGTCCTAATGGGGAATTTAACGTTGCAACACAACTCGCCAACTTTTGGAAGCCCCAACTAAGGTGGAGCAAGGGTTCCCTTCTGTGGGGAATCAGTGAAGAGAAACAACCCTTCAAGGAAGTGTAAAGGGAGTGAATTGGAGCAAACATCCTCCTCTCAAACCAAATGCAAAGAGTGAGGCTATTCAGTTACAAGGCAACCTAGGTAAAGCTATGCACTTGTTGCTTGCTGCTCTGCTGCTGTTGTGCAAAATAAATAAATAAATAAATGTTAGATTTGTGCCTGGCTCTGTAGCTCAGTCAGAGTAAGGCGGATGGCCGCTGTCTCCCAGGGAACAATAGGGTTGGTGAGGGAACCTGAGGGCGCCAGCACACCCCGTGGCCCATGGGAATGCCCATGCATTCATTGACTACCTGCTATGAGCCAGCCCTGTTGAGGGCTTTACCCCTCACATGACCTTGTGACCCTGTGAGGCAGGTCCTGCCCTCCATTTTCCAGACAACGCAGAGAGACATGAAATGGATTATTGGGTTTTAAAGATGCATTCAAAGCCACACAGCCAGTACTGAGAGTACCAGGTAACCACTATGTAGCTGCTCAAAGGAATCGAATTTAATGGAACGAAAAATCAGAGAAGTAGTGGGCTGAAAAGAAGACAGGGAATGATTTGGCTTAATTGTAATCATCTCCAAAATAAAAACTGATTTGCCCAGTTCCCCCTCCACATCAGCAGTATTCAGCAACATTTCCATGAGTGCCACCGATAGACAAGTGTCCTCTCCCTGCCCTGCCTTCCAGAATCCCTTTCTACCACCAGGCCTCCAGAATCCACCTGCATGGTAAAACCAGTCCCAGGATGGACACATGCCTCATAGATTGCTAGAGAGAATGGGGGCCAGGAATGGAGGTCAGTCAAGACCCTGGAACTGTGAACCCAGCAGCTACGCCCCATCATCCAGTCCTCAGGCATTGGTTCACCCAAACTGCCCTGGACACCCTCTTGTTCCACCCATGTGGCCTTTGCCCTGGTGTCTGGAGAGCAAGGACAAGGCTCTTTCTCTCTTGAGACCCCACCATCATGACCATCACTTCCCTGCAGACTTGCCTACTGCCCTGGGTATGTGCTGTCAAGTGCTCAGCTGGGCTCTGAGGCCTCTTTGCATCCCCTAAGGACTGGGACTGTTACAAAACAATGTCTTCGGTAAGGTTTGCCTATGGATGACTATATAAGAAACCCCAACAACAACGGCTTGACCAATAACATTTATTACAGGACATAAAAATATCTGATACAGTGCTCAAAGACACAAGCAAGGAGCCAGGCTCTTTCCATCTTTCAATCAGGTCAACTGTGCCCTGACCATTGCCTACCTTGGGAGCAAGAAGGAGCTGGACCTGGAAGAGCAGCCACGATGGACTGTGAGTGGCCCACAGCTCATGGGGTGCGCTACTGTGGGCATCTGAGCACCCCAATCTGTAGGGCAGATGGGAAAGGGAGTTTTTGGCTTTCCAGCCTCCACAGCAGGAGGCTAGTTAGAGTGGGGATATTTAAATGCCAGTTAGAATGGGAATTGCAGAGGGGACTGAGGGAGTCAACCTAAAGAATCTGTGACACACAGGAGAAGACTCATTTTCCAGGGAGTTTCCCTCCCCGAAGCCCCAAGCAGGCAGTGGCCAGTTGCTTGAATGAGGTAGAGGTGAAAAGAAATACTGAGTGGTAAAAAGGTGGATAATGCTCATACAATATTATGACACCTCATGGGTTTAAGAACACTGCGGTCTAGGTAGGCGGCCCAGAGAGAGCTCACAAACTGTGTGTGGGTCCACTACAGAACCCAGACTGGGAGTAAGACACCAAGACCTCCGATTCCAACCCCTGCCATTCACTCACGGGCAGCATGACCTACACCGAGGGTCTCTATTTTTCCATTCCAACCCTGGCTTGGCCTAAAAGACCCAACAGGCACTTAGTGAATACATGCCAAGCCAATGAAGCTCCCACGTTTGTGAATGGAAGAGGCTGGACCAGAACACTTCAGGGCCTTGCTTCCCTGACATAAATGACTCCAGGAGGCCTAGTCACCCAGCGGAACCACAGAGGCCCAGCCATTCTGTAAAAACTGTGTGCTACTCAGCTCTTTAAGGGACTTCAGAAGGGTCAGTTCCAGGTTCGGTTCAACTGCAGAGATCCAAGGCGCCCTCCAACCCCTTGAGCTCCACGTTCATTCTGGCTGCTACCTAGTGTGGCAGAAAGTCTGACATGCTGAGCCCATCTCTTCATCTGTAAAATGAAGACAGTAATGCCTACCTCACAGGGCTGTATGAAGATGAGAGATGATGGATGCCTGCCCACCCAGGCCTTTTTAGTCTGCAGTATTGGCTCTTCTCATAGAAGACCCTGGGGACTTGGACTGGACCAAGCACAGAATCCAAATCAGTGCTGACTGCTAGAGATGTGGAAGGGAACATTCCCACCTGGGTAAATCTACCTCCTAAAGCTGCTTCAGAGGTTGGTTTTTTATGGGGAAGGGTTGGTGGTAGGCAGGGTTGACTGAGAATGCTCCCCAGGCTGGCATGGCTGATTAGTTCCAAACTGTGGGAATCGCCTACTGACCTCAATTCAGCATAAAACTGTGAATGTTGATGTGCCCTGATGTGGGGTGGCATTTTCATCTTTTACCTACAATGATAGCATCTGCAAACAGATTGACTCTTTTAGGCTCTTTGGGTACCTTTGAAACTATGTGCTTCTATATAGGCATCTATACCCAAGTATAAAAGAGCATTTTAATCAACACTCAGCATAAAACAGCTAAAAATGATGTGTTTGGCAAAAATAAATAAAATAAAATAAAATAAAATCCATCTCTGGAAACATTCATGAAGTCAAAGTACTGTGTGTTTGAGCAGACCATACCCAAATTTCTGGTGCATTCTGTGAGCTGCCTTGTAAGGTGAGAGGAAGGCAAACTACAGCTTATCCAGAGGAGGGGGCTGGTGTGGCCACCAGCCACAAAAGAAAACTCCACAAAGCCAAGTTGAAAAAACTAGGACTGTTTTGCCTGGGAAAAAAAAAAAAAAAAAAAAAAAAAAAAAAAAACAGATAAAAACAATCTTCAAATATTTGGAGAGAGCTTTCATGTATAAGAATGAGCCTTATTTTATGTACATCAAGAAGGAAAGCTACGCCTGTAATCCCAGCACTATGGGAGGCCAAGATGGGCGGATCACTTGAGGTCAGGAGTTCGTGACCAGCCTGGCAAATATGGTGAAACTCCATCTCTACTAAAAATACAAAAATTAGCTGGGCATGGTGGTGTGCACCTGTAATCCCAGCTACTAGGGACTGAGGCAGGAGAATCACTTCAGCCCGGGAAGCAGAGGTTGCAGTTAGCCGAGATCACATCACTGCACTCCAGCCTGGGCAACAGCAAGACTCTGTCTCAAAAAAAAAAAAAAGAAAGAGAGAAAGAAAGAAAGAAAGAAAGAAAGAAAGAAAGAAAGAAAGAAAGAAAGAAAGAAAGAAGGAAAACGAGAGCCAATCATAGAGCTACAAGAAGACAGGTTTTTACTCCAGTGGGAGTCGGAAGTGCAGCCCTGAGGGGCAACAGGATCCACAAGCTAGCAGGATTCAAGACTTTAGGATGAAAGCCTGTTGAAGAAGACATCATATCCCACTGCCTTGTGGAGTTGTGGTGCCAACTAAGAAGACCATTGTCTCAGACCCCCCTGCCATGCCAGCTATCTCTCAGGTGCCAACTCTGCCATACTGCCCAGGGCCATTGACCAATTGTTCACCGCAGCTGCCTTGCAATAGACTGTAGAGCACATGATCCCTCAGAGCCTCTCCTTGGGTACCTTGCCTGGCTTCTCTCCTCCCACCCTGGGGCTTCTCTCTTGCCCCTGAAGCATGAGATATCCCAGCAAAACTCAGTGCACAACCATGCTCAATCCAGAGGTAAGAGGAGGAAATAAAGGAGGATTAATAACCCATGGCAAAAGCCACTTACCAATCAATCAGAGGCTGAAGCTGGCAAACAAATTATTTTCCCTTCGTCACTCTCCCTCTACCCAATCAGTCTGTCCTAAGACTTAGTCACTTATGCTCTGGGAGGATGGTCCCTGTATTAGTTTCCTGTGGCTGCTGTAACAAATTACCACTAACTTGGTGGTTAAAAACAATATAAATGTATTATCTTATAGTTCTGGAGGCTAGAAGTGTGAAATTAGTATCACTGGGCTCACAGCAAGGCATTGGCGGGGGGTGTGCTCCCTCCAGAGGCCCTAGGGGAGAATTCCTTCCTTGCCTACTCTGGCCTCTGGTGGCTGTGGCTTGGCTTATGACCACATCACTCAGATCTCTGTCTCCTTGATCACACTGCCCTCTCCTCTTCTGTGTATCAAACCTGCCTTTGCGTCCTTCTTGCAAGGACATTTGTGTTGGACTGTACCAATCACCCAGAAAACCCAGGGTAATCTTGCATCTCGAGATCCTAAATGGCATCTGCAAAGTCTTTGCCATATAAGGTAACATTCACAGGATCCAGGGATTAGGATGTGGATATTTCTTTGGGGGCCAATGTTTAGCTTACCACAGCCCCAGGTGATGGAGCAGTCAGCTACATGTCATTTGATGACAGCTACATGTCATCAAATACATCAGTAACACACCCTTGTATTTGCTCCTTGCATTTCAGCCACACTGCCCTTTCTTCCGAACTCCTACTACTCTGGGATGGAACTCTCCACGAAAGAGGCAGCACATGAGATTTTCCTCAAGCTCTACTTTCTGGGAAACTCAGTGTAATAAACTTAAGCCATTAAGAACAGTGCACACAGTAATGATAGTCATAGTAATAGTAACAGTAGTAACACAGTACAGTTTTCAAAGAGGTTTAACTTTCTTCCACAGTATTGCTCAATCATTAACAGACTCACACACATTCCATTGCAGTGGAATTTTACACTTTGTTGAAAAATCTATTTCCCCTCTACAAAACATTGCCAACGTGGTGACAATTTTTTCAGTAGAATACCTGCTAAGTGAATAGAATTAGAAAGAAGTGTACACCACAGCAAATGGAACAAAATTCACTCTGTTAGAAGAAAGTTAAATAAATTAATGCTGACAACTTTCTTACAGACAAAATGTCTTATCTGTAGCAGCACTAAGTCCTGCTATGCATATGCCTTCTGTATGATGAAACAAATTATATTTCTTAAAACATCAGTGTCCTGGGTCCTAGGAATATCTGAGAGGTAGCATACTTTATGGATGAATCACAGAATTGATACTATCAGCTCCATATTCAGTCAGCAAAGCTGAGACTGCCTTTTGTGGGGGGAAACAAGGAGAGTAAGACAGAACTTTCTACAGGACCGCTCAGAGGTCTTTGTAGGTGACAACTGTATAATGGAAGATTCTGGAAGGTTGTTTTTTTCATTAGGCAACTTCATTGGCACCTTTGTTTTAGAGAATCATATGACTTTTAGGTTCACCAATAAATCTGATAAGAACAAGTGATACAGTTTAGCTATGTCCCCACCATAGCCCATTGTAGTTCCCATAATCCCCATGTATCATGGGAGGAACACATGGTGGGAGGGAACTGAATCATGGGTGCAGTTCCCTCATGCTGTTCTCATGATAGTGAGTGAGTTCTCATGAGATCTGATGGTTTTTAAGGGGCTTTTCCCCCTTTGCTCAGCACTTGTCTCTCCTGCCACCATGTGAAGAAGGACATACCTGCTTCATCTTCCACCATGATTGTGAGTTTCCTGAGGTCTCCCCAGCCACGCAGAACTGTGAGTCAATTAAACCTCTATTCTTTATACATAAATTACCAAGTCTCCAGTATCTCTTCATAGCAGTGTAAGAACAAACTCATACAACAAGTATCTAGTAATATTGAATATAAGGACAATATTGGCAAACTTCCCCTACTAAAAGGGCAAATATCAAAATCAGAAACCTTTAAATACTTCTCTTACTATGACAAGGCAAATCCAATATTTTGGCCGAAGCTGCTTCCTCCAGGTATCATCTCATCTCAAAAATTACAAGACACATCATTGAATAAATATAATCTGAATAAAGAACTGTATTGAACAGTATGATAAAATAAGCCTATATCTGGCACACCCATGTTTAATATATGTTGCTTAGCTGGGTAATTCACATCTGAAATTTCTTTGATACGGATTCACTTTGACTTTATGTACAAATCTTAGCTTTCATATCTCCCAAGCCTGGATCATTTTCATCTTTTAGTTGCTGGAACAATCTGCTATCAACATTTCAGTATCTCTCTTTCTCTCTCCTTTCATGGTATGTGCACTCAAGAGACATGCACATGCATACAATGTAAAACAAGGTGTCAGGCAACATTTTGTAGAACAATAGGATTACTCTCCCTCTCCAAGTTCATCTACTTCCTCTTTCTCTGTGGCACAAATAAAAGCCAACTCCTTGGACAGCACAGAAAAAACCAGAAGAAGAATCTATGGACTTCTGGAGGATTCCAGCCACAGGAGTCTAAGAGCAAAACAACTGAAGAGTTACAACTCATCTTTATACAGTCATCACTCCCTGGAAAATTTCAGCTCTTTTTCTAGCTCACACAAGGCTCCTAAATGATGTTAAATAGCAGATGAATGAGTGAACCAATGAACTAAAAGACTGAACGTTTCCAAAACTATAGAAAGACACATGATGTAAAGAAGCATTACGGTATACTGGAAAGAGCAGTGACTTAAAGCCAGGAGAAGTAACTGCCAGCTGTTCTACTGGCTTACTATTTGATCTTGGGCATGCTACCTAAATCACATTTCCTCACATGCTAAATAGGGATGATAATTTATTCTAAAGTTTTATAGATAGCATCTATACCACAAATACAGTACCTATATAGTTTAGAAAACACATGGATTCACATTCTCTCACTTGATCCTCCCAACCACCAAATGGTGGGAAAGGATGTTCATCTTTCGTCCTGGATGCAGAAGTCCACAATGTTGACCATAATGCCTTGATGTAGTTAATAAAGGTGCACTCCAAGCTAGAAATCCCAGATATGTGTACACCTTCTTCTCCAGAGAGCAGGCAGAGAAAAAGATCGCCATAATCAGTGATTTACCCCTGAGACAATAATGGCAGAATCTTATCTCTAACCATGACTTCTTACCTTAAATCATTCTTGCTGCCTGTCATCCACATACCTGCTCCGAATACTCATAAAATTAACTCACAGCCAAAGGCCCTGAGCATTTCTTCAAATAGGTACTACGTAAAAATACCTACAAATTTATTTCTCATTATGGAGAAGGTATTGGTAATGAACTGGATGGAGAACATCAGGAACTGGCAAACTTTTCCTGTCAAGAGCCAGAGAGTAAATATCTTAGGCTTTGTCAGCCATATGGTCTCTTTCACAACTACTCCATGTTGTGGAGCGAAAGCAGCCATAGATAATACAAAACAAATGGGTGTGTCTGTGAGCCAATAAAACTTTATTTACGAAAGCAGGCGACAAGTCACACCTAGCCTGATTGGGACTTGTTTTCCAACCCTTAGACTGCATCCACTTTGAGAAAAGTCTTGTCAAAAGCATCATTTTAGCACTTTCTTTTAGAGGCAGAGTCCTGACAACTCTTGATTAACACACACATCCAGCAATTTGTCTCTCTTCCTCCGTCATCCTTTGATAAATACCAACCGGCAGAGGGGACATGGAGCATTTTTTCTTCAACTGCAGTGATTCTGAAAGACAAAGCCAGGGCAGAGATTAAAACCAGACCCAAGGTCTTTATGCCATGCTCAGCATATCAAGTGCCCCTCTTCAAATTGTACTGAGCTAGTTGTATACCTTAATAAAGAAAATAGAACTATTCTTTCACTTAATAGTCTTTTAGTGAGGGTATGGGGGCCAGGTTTACGAAAGCCCTTATAAAATACCGGCTGAAAGGAAATAATGCTCCTTGGCACCACAGAATCTTTTTCATGTGAAGCTACATGATCACTTTTCATTTTGTTTCTCAAGCACTCCGTGGCACCCATCCATGTATTAGGCTAATAACTGCATGAATCTAGTTAAAAGGAGCCAAGCAATTATTTTAATTAGAAGAGAACAAAAATAATGCTCCTGGCTTCTGTTTTAAGGGGCAAGAAGGAAGTAGTCAGGGTTCAAAAAGATCCCACAAAATATTTTGTGAAAGGAAAATAATTAAGGCCAAATTTAGAATGTACTTGCAATAAATGGGCCAAATAAAATGAATGGCATCACTGTGCAGCTAGAACCCATTCATAGATAAGAGCCCCAGAAAGTCCGTTTCTACGTGATACCATTTTGAGGGTATAGCCAATTTTACAAAGTGAAAGTGAATGACTAGCCGAGACTTAATGATCCTTGTGAATCTCTCACATGATTTCATAGAGTGTCTGTGTAAACTCTTTTATTAATAAGAGATGGGGGGAGGATATTGGTCAATTTGCTTCTTGGGCAGGATTTTTTCTTTTTTTTTTTTCATTTAAATTCTTAAATTGTTCAAATTTTTTTCTCTGGAAAAATCTATCTTCACAGCAAATCCTTGTTGCTAATCCATTCTATAAAAAGCAGATTCCACCATAAGAGGATTTTAATCAGCTAGACTGAACTCAGTTATACAGGAAGAGATTGTATCTACAGATCTTCCCAAGCCTTTGCCTTCCTGCCTCCCTTCTGGTCATGGCATTTTGACCATTTTATTCCATCTCAGCCTTCCAAAAAGAAATGAAATTAGACTCAAAATAGTCAATTAGTCACCATTCTTCCTTCTGTTTGGATCTATCATTGTTTATTGAGCACCTGTTATCTACCAGCAAACAGGAAATTATGGGTGTGCATAAGTGTCTAAAATCCAGACTTTGCCTACAAAGAGCTCACAGTCCAGTCTGACAGACAGACACATGGGCAGAAAGGAGAGGCAAGGAGCCCAGTTGGGTGGAGGGCAAGGTTACCTACCCTGAGCTGGCTGTTAAAGAATGGATTATCCAGAAGGATATGGATAGTCTATTCCAGGGAGAAAGGTCAACACAGGAAAAGGCACAGGCACAGAGAACCACAGGGAGCACACACAAGTTGAACCAGAAGACAGAGTTGCAGGAATGTAAAGCCAAAGACTAGAGTGAGACAAGAGAGCAGACTGACGAGGTGAGCAAGAGCCAGGTACTATGGTCTGAATGCTGGTATCCTTCCAAAACTCATGTTGGAACTGAATACCTGATGGGATCGTATTAAGAGGTAGGGCCTTTGGGAAGTGATTCAGTCATGGGGGCTCCCCCATCATGAGTAAGACTGGTGCCCTTATAAAAGAAGATCCAGGGGACTTCCTTGCCCCTTCCACCACGTAAGAATGCAGCAACAAGGTGTCATCTATGAAGTCCTACCAGACACCAAATCTGCTGATGCCTGCATCTTGGACTCCCCAGCCTCCAGAACTACCAGCAATATATTTCTATTGTTTATAAATTACCCAATCTAAGATATTCTGTTAAGCAACCTGAATGGACTAAGACACCAGATCATGCAAGAACCTGTACCACATTGATAAACCTGAACTTCATCTTGCAGAGCAGTACAGAAATCACCTAGTTTTCAGCAAAGGACTGATGTGGTTGGCTTTCTATTTCAGAGTCAGCACCTGCATGGCTGAGAAGAAGATGAAATGGAGAATAGTATCCCATAGATGCCATTGCCCAGGCAAGAGGTGACAAGGCCTTGAACTGGGACAATACTAAGTAGAAAAGGAGATCTGGGATGAGGAATGAGATGCATGCTACTAAAGGATATTTTAAAAACAAAAATTAAAAAGTCTGTGGAGCAGTGACTGATAAGGTCAAAAGTCAGAGATTAAATTGGCTTAGAAAATTCTTGGCAGGGATCAGATATTTTATCTGAACACTTGTCATATGTCCAAAAAGGTTTCTCAACTGATGAGCCTTGATTATGGGTTTGAGGATTGAGATGCAGTAACACATTTCAGCCTTGGGCACATGAACATACTGCTGAGTGCCATATGGAAACTCCTAGAAGATAGCCTAATTCCTATTTATTTTCCCGTGCAAAACTCACACAAAATCAGCTTCCTGCTAAAAGTCTAAGTTAAAACACACAGAAACATAGAAAGACAAAAAACTGTAGTGAGTCCTTCTCAGGATAAACTACATATATGTTTAATTACTATATGAGATTAGACTCATTTATGTTTTAATTTCTAAAAGACTATATACTTCTCAACTTGTTTTATGAGCCAGTGGAACCTTGATAACACATTTGACAAAGACATTACAATAAAATAAAGTTACAGGTAAATTTCATTCATAAACATTTCTATAAAATTATTTTTAAAAATATGACCAAAGTACATGCAGCAATACGTAAGATAAGTATCACATCACACCCAAGTTGAGTTGAATCCAGAAATGCAAGATTGGTTTAACATTCAAAAACCCATTGAATAACTCACCATGCTAACAGAATAAAGGAAAAAAGTAAAATGATCATTCTATAAAGAAGTGGGTGCTTAATTTATGACAAAAGTGTCTCTGCATAGCAATGGAGAAAGGAAGTCTTTCCCATTCATCATGAAGGGTAAGTAGATATCATGGAGTAAAGAACCAAACTTGATCCCAACCTCACACCATATACAAAAAATCAATGCCATGTGGATTGTAGATCCAATTGTGAAAGGTGAAACAACACAACTTACAAAAGATAATATGAAAAGATATTATCATGGCCTTGAAGTAAGCAAAGCTCTCCTAAATAGGACACAGAAAACATTAACCATCAAGGAAAATAGACTATATTAACATTAACATTAAAATCAGCTGGGCACAGTGGTTCATACTTGTAATCCTAGCACTTTGGGAGGCTGAGTTAGGAGGATCACTTGAGTCCAGGAGCTCAAAACCAGCCTGGGCAACATGGCAAAACCCCGTATCTATAACAACAACAACAACAACAAAAAACAAAAATTAGATAGGCATGGTGGCACATGCCTGTAGTCCTAGCTACTCAGGAGGCTGAGGTAAGAGAATCACTTGAGCCCTGGGGATTGAGGCTGCATTGAGCCATGGTCGAGCCACTGCACTCCAGCCTGAGCAACAGTGCAAGACTCCTATCTCAAAAAGCAAAACAAAACAAAAGAAAAAAGTTAAGATTTTCTATTCATCCAAAGACACCACAAAGAGAACGAAAAGTCAAGCTCAGAGTGGTACATATTTTTAACATATATAACCAAAAAGCTATATCCAGAATATATATCTCCTACAAATCAATAAGAAAAGATGAAAAGTCCAATAGAAAAATAGACTTAATATGACCATTTACAAAAGAGAATATCCAAATAGCCACTATACATGAAAAAGATGCTCAATGTAATAATAATCCAAGAAAATGGAATTAAAACCACAATGAGACTCTATACATACCACCAGAATGACCAAAATCAAAAAGACTGAGAATGCCAAGTGCTAGCACAGATGTAGAGCATCACCCACTGCTGGTAAGAGTGGAAATTGACACAATCTCTTTGGAAAACTGTTTGGCATTATTTATTAAAGTTGAGCATAGTCATGTTCTACAATTTGGTAACTTCCCCTTTAGTCTATGTATAGACTAAACATAACGCATATACACAAGCATTGAAGACATGCACAAGAAAGTTTCCGGCTGTACTCTCTGAAAATAGCCCAAAACTCAAAACAACTCAAATGTTCATCAAGGGTAAAATGGATACACTGCCGAGCATGGTGGTGCACTCCTGTAATCCTAGCACTTTGGGAGGACAAAATGGACAGATCACTTGAGTCTAAGAGTTTGAAAGCAACCTGAGCAACATGGCAAAACCCTGTCTCTACAAAAAAAAAAAAAACTGAAAATTAGCCGGGCAGGGCATAGTGGCATGAGCCTGTAGTCCCAGCTACTCTGGGTCTGAGGATCACTTGAGCCCAGGAGGTCAGGGCTGCCGTGAGCCAAGATCATGCTACTGTACTCCAGCCTAGGTGACAGAGGGAGACCCTATCTCAAAACAAAAAAATGATAAATTGTGCTATATTACTTATATAAAGATACAAGGGAAGAAAATATAACAAGGAAAACATACTGTTAGTACACCCAACAACACAGACACAAAAATAACGTTAAGAGAATGAAGACAGACAAAAGAACACCTACCCATGTTTAATGTTCTTATCACAATAAAGATGAAATTTAAAAAAGAATACCTATCATACGATTCCATTTACATGAACTTCAAAAAAAGCAAAACAAATACATGGTGTCAGAAGTCAGGCCAATGGTTACCTTTGAGGGAAAGGGGTCTTCAGGAGCATTGTTCACATTCTCCTTCTTGTCCTGGGAGGCAGTTAGAGGATGTGGTCACTCCAGATTAATTTATCAAGTCACACACTTCTGCTATTTGCAGTTTTCCATATGTGGAACCCCAATAAAGCTTCCATTTAAAAGTTTCAAATATTGATTTCCATTTTCCTTTAAGTAAATAAAGAGAATAAGAAAATATTATAGAATATCTTCATTAAAATCAATCAATTTTAATTTGCTAACCAAGCTGGCTCTTACCTGTGTTCAGTTTGCTCCCCTGATGTCAGCTACAGAGCAGGAAAGAGGAAAAACCACGCATATGATTTTCAGGCCACTGGAGGAAGAGGAAGTGAATGCCTTCCCTGTGAGGGAGAATGAATGAAACTGGGACCCTCTGCAATTTAGCTAAGAGGTGAGTAATGCATAGAGAGGAAAAAGAAAAAGAGAGAGAGAGAGGGAGAGCTGAAGGTCCAATGTATAAAATAATGACAATAATAATGGGCCTGCTGGAGGCTCATATATTTCCAGCCTTATATAAAATGGGATTAAAACGTAACAAATTTAGACTGGCTACAAGAAATGCTTTTGTGTGAAATGTATAATTAACCTGTAGCCAACAGTTTAGTAAAATCCAACTCCTCCCATCCTCCAAAAAAAAAAAAAAAATAGCTATTTATAGCAGCCAAACCAGCAACATTACAAGTATTGTATTACAAAGACTCCCCTGCTTCCAGGCAAAAACTGATCACCAGCTGGGGTCAGGAAGAAAATTTTCCCTTTGGTGTAGTATTTCATGGCTCTGTTATCTAATATTGAACAACTCTCCCGGGCTGAGTAGCCTTTGCACCTCCATTCATGGCACCTGGCTCTGGGATCCAGGATGGAATACTGAAATAGGCTATTGTTTTAATCCCCGATGGCAACACCTGTATGCCTGTATTTAGGCAACACCTTGTGTTTCCAAAAAGTAAACACAATGAATATAATCAAAATTGTTCCTAACACTACTGTTTTTATATCAACAATCTATAAATACATGGAAGAACTCAATATATGTGAGAAATAAACAGAAGGCATGCCTACATTGAGGTAATTCAAAAGATGGCTCTATAATTTACCAGCTTGAATTTCAATTGTTGCATTTTTAGGTATGAAACATTATGAAAAAAAGAGATATTATTCATCAAAGTGATTGTCCTGTGCACTTGTATACCTTATATAATTTATTTTTTTCGGGGCTTTTTACTTCAAAGAAATCACCAGCTAATGACATTTCAGACTTTAGAAATTTTTTCTGATAGCACATCGGAGTTCCCCCAGGGACAGAATTGTGAATAAGTGGATTTTTTTAAAGATCATTAACAGATATTACAAACCAATTCAAACTGAGCATTTTCTTTGCAAATTACCTTTAACTTTTAAAGCCATTGGAAAAAAGAAAAAGACAGTGAGTGATTTAATTTACTTAACCTGTCTACAAATTGCAGCTTTGCGCTCCATCGGCGATTGCATTTTCAACCAAAAAAGAAAAAAAGAAAAAGAAAAAACGTCCCTAACTATCTCTAATAGGGATATTTTTCTAAATTATCACACCCAATGAGTGATATTTCAAAAGAAAGTAATGTTTATTTTTTTTTTTCATTTAGCAAGTTGCCCTGGAATTGAGAATGTTTATTCTATTGATATGTTTAAAGTAAAAACACAGCCCTACACTGTCTATATCTGTTGCTTAATTAAACCTCTCCAGCAATTAGCAGGTTTATCATCTCCAGAGCAAATGGATGGTGGAGCTTTGGTGGTGGATTGTGAGAGGAGGGGAGTGCTCTTTTATTTAATGATCAAACCATAGTTTCTGGGCTAAAGAGCTAATATTTGGGGCGAGAAGCACCTTTATTCCTCGCATACATCAGGCCTGATTCTTACTGGCATCAACACCCCGTTGTGTATGTTTTCCATTCAAAGAGTTCCCATGGACTTCAAAGGGAGTTGCCTGCAAGGATGGGATATGTGGGAGTCCTGACAGGCCCCAGAACAGACCCCGAGCTGGAAGAAACCATGCCAAGAGTACCTCACATTGGAGCCCCCCCAAACCATGTCACAAAATTAAAGGGTCTCCCCTGCCTATGCCATCCCACAGTGCACATGGGAAACATCCTCAGGCTTGCCAAGCACTGCTCTGACTCTGCAGGCTACTAACTTATACATATTTGATGAGTAGAGCTCCATTTATAAGAATGTATGTTAATAAGAATATTCTTTGAGAATGGTGTCCAGCGCAGACTTTAAAAGGGTCATTGTTTGAGGTACCAGAGGTTTCCTTTTTCCCCTTTTAAAGTGCAAAGTCAAGTTATTATACACCAGACAAAAGAACTGCACATCCCTTTGGATGTCCCATCAACAACAAATGGGTAGGAGTCTATTCTGAAGAATGTTCTATTTTTGGAGTGATTAATTAAATCATTAAGAGTAAAGGGACAGAGAAACTAATATTTCTTGAGTGTTTCTTATGTGCCAGGTATTTTAATTCCTCTCTTTTAATCCTCACAAATATATTATGAGGTAGATGGTATTATCCCCATTTAAAAGGTGATAAAATGGGCTTTAGTGAGATCATGAAAATTGTCCACTCCAAAGTCCCATGACAGCAAGTGAAAAGCATGTGGAACCCAGCCCTCCCCATATCCAAATCCCATGTTTGTCTCTTTACATTACACTAACTCCTCGTTGTCTACTGATTTCAAATGCCAAGTTCACGTCTTATGGCAACTGCCATTTATCTAAATGGCTGGAAGTCACAGACTGTGGGTTCTTTCCATTCAAGCTCAGACAAGAGATACTGTATGCCAAATGCTGATGATTAAGTCGCAAAAGTATTGTTTTGCTTCAAAGAATTACCAGTGGACTCCTGCCAGGAAACATAGAATGGAAGGTGGTTGAAGATCTACACTAGCTATTCTGAATGTCACACGTGTCCCCAAATGCTGACACACCTAAATGAATCTCACATGATAAGGGGTGATCCTAGTGATCACAATAGACTCCCTTGGAAACAAGTCCAAGGAGGAGACTGGGCCAGGACTTCAGAATGCCAGAGGACCAAGATGCTCATCGGTAGACAGGTAGCATATCCAGAATCATTACAGTCACAAACATTTAAGTGTAGGGATGGGGGAGACAGCCAGAACTTCCATTGATCTTTTTGGTCCCTCCCCAACCTCAGGACTTCAGAGTCCTAATGAACTTTAGGATGTGGACACCCAGTGGGAACAGAGTGGGGTTAGGGAGGTGGAGTCTCCCGTCCACCTGATGAGCAGACAACAACCAAGGGCTTGACTGTGTGGAAGTGGTAAGGGGAGTGGGGATGGTCTGTCAGGGCCACCCCTAAGCTCCTTCCCGCTCACCACAGACTCCTCCAGCAAAGGCCTCTGAGGCCACTGCTAGGAGCCCAAGAAATTCTGAATGTGGCCACCATTTGCCTCAGGCTCACAGAAAGCTCACCAGAACACAAGCACGTGTTCCAGAGACCTTGCCAAGTCTTTTCCATTCTCCCAGGCTCTGCATCCTTATTTTCAAAGTGGAGACTATGTGAATACCTGCTCAGCCTAGCACGTCTGGTGATGACAAAGGGGACAGATTGGTTCGTGAAAGCACTTCATGAGGTCCAGGCAGTGGGAGGGCATCTCAAGCTGCGTCCCTCTAGCTGCAGGCACGTGGCTACACACCAGACCCTGTTCTCCCCACTGTAGCTTGGTCTTGCAGTGAAAACAAATCTAAATGGAAGTGACTTTTTATATAATAGAAATCGAAACCAAAGTTTAAAAATAAAATAAAATGGAATGTTTCTGAGCATGCAACATCCATCTACTGTTATTTGTTTTTTGCTCATTCAGCACATTTGTATTAGGCGCTGAGTGGAGGCAGAGGCGCTCCATCATTGGATTTCTGAGCACACTACTTACCCTTTGCATTTGGGAGAAAGTCAAACTCCTGAACGGGAAGCCAGCCTCTCACACCCGACCCTTACCCAGCAGCCCAGCTCATGGCTCTGCAGGTGAACAGGACATGCGCCAGGCCCACCTCCTGGGCCTCCTTCATCCCGCTATTCACTGTCAGACCCTCTGCTTCATCCTTGACTTGCCTGAAATATCCTCTGCTCAGAAAGACCTGCCAGAGAGCACCTCTGGTCCAAAGCGGTCCTAGCCCTGATCTTCACCCTCGTGCCTAGGGGGCTTCCTGTGGAGCCGTCATTGCCACGTGTGGCGACGCTCTGTTGGTCTGGGATCTCCTGTACCATCTATCTCCCCAGCTCAACTGTGACCTTCAGAAGGGCAGAGGCCACCTCAGCCTTGTTTCTGTACTTCAAGCCCCAGCACAGTGTCTGGCCCATGAAGGACACAGGAAACAGGGTTTTGCCTCAAAGCAGCTCACCTAATATAAAGCAACACAAAACCCCACACAGCCAGGGCTTTGTTACACCTGCTGCAATGGCAGCCCTTGAACTGAAGGAGAAGAAAGGTTTTTCCCTCCTCCACCAAGCTCATTTTTTTTTTTTTTTTAGACAGAGTCTCACTCTGTCACCCAGGTTGGAGTGCAGTGGCATAATCTTGGCTCACTGCAACCTCTGCCTCCTGGGTTCAAATGATTCTCCTGCCTCAGCCTCCAAAGGAGCTGGGATTACAGGCACAAACTGCCATGCCCAGCTGATCTTTGTATTTTCAGATTTTGTATTGTAGCAAACTCCTGACCTCAGGTGATCCATCTGCCTCAGCCTCCCAAAGTGCTGGGATTACAGGCGTGAGCCACCGCACCTGGTCCCAAGCTCAAATTCTTTCCCCTGCAATTGATCTGTGACTCCTCCCTGCAAGGTGGCCACCTCACCTGATCTGGCAGGAAGACCTGTGTTTGCTCCCAGCCCATAGAAATGTCCCACCTGTTGGTCAGGGTCCTTCCTGCCAAGGAGGTACAGCCTCCCTTATTACCTAAGTGTCCTCTTATCTAAGTGTAAGATGATGATAAGCCTGGTGCCCTGAGAGGCACAGGTGTGACTGTCAGATGGTCCCTAGGACTCCCCTGCCAGAGTTAGCCTGGGCGCCAGTGACGGCCAGAAATTTAGCTCCCATTGCGTCGTGAATTCCCCACGCTGTGTGCCGCAGAGTGGACGACGGCAAGCAACACTCACAGCATAGTTTACATTGCTTTAATTTTTCTTTATTTTCAAACTAGAGAAGTAATATGTACTTACCGTAACAAGCAAAACAATACTTAAAAAGGTGAATAAAAGCAAATATAATTATTTCTTCCTATCCCACTGCATTACCACTATCTCAAGAATACCAAGGGCATGCATGCATATGCCTATATCCATGTATAATATATAAAGAATAAGCCAGGCACGGTGGCTCGTGCCTGCAATCCCAGCACTTTGGGAGGCCAAGGCGGGCGGATCACCTGAGGTCAGGAGTTTGAGACCAGCCTGGCCAACGTGGTGAAGCCCTGTCTCTACTAAAAATATAAAAATTAGCCAGGCGTGGTGGTACATGTGCCTGTAATCCCAGCTACTCGGGAGGCTGAAGAGGAAAATCGCTTGAATCTGGGAGGCAGAGGTTGCAGTGAGCCAAGATCATGCCCTTGCACTCCAGACTGGGTGACAGAGTGAGACTCCATCTCAAAAAATAAATAAATAAATAAATAATAAAATACATATCTAATATATAGCATATATATTATATACTCTACACATACCTTATATATCATTTTACATAAGTGGGATCATACACAAGCTGGGGGAATTTTAGTGCCATATTTTGTCTTTATTTAATTATCTATTTTGCGTGCCTTTTGCAGGTGTGATTCCTCCAGGGACTCGTTGGAAAGCGCGGACGTCCTGTGGCCATGGGACCACACCTGTCTTCAGTGGCACTGTTTCCCTGTTTGTTCTTGAACACGCCTGCTGCCTTGGTTGCACTGGCCTACTGGTGAGTCTTCAGAGAAGTCGCACTGCCTTTTTTTTCTTTTCTCCGTTGGTGGTTTTGGGACATTTGAGATGTCTCCTACTCCCACTCAGTCTCTTTTATTTTCTGCATTTCCTCTGGCCTGTCTTGTTCCCTGCTCTTTCTAACCGGCTCTCATTTCCAGCCGCCAGACCCTGCATTGCTTCTGACCTTGTCTATTTCCAGAGACCTTCCCAAAGTCACAAATCTCTTGACAAAAGGCCCCTTTCCCTTTCTGTACAGGTGCCTCTCCCTCCAACAAATCTTACCCAAGCCTTCACCCAGTACTCAGCTCATTCGTCAGTAGAGACCATTCTTCCTGACTCTTCCTCTACCAGGTCACGCTTTTGATCAATACATTTGTGTATTGCTTTGTAGATTTCAAACACATTCAAATAGATTGCTTCAACAAATTCTTACAACAGCCCTATGAAACAGAAAGGGGTAAGTCTATTGCCTCTCCAAATATATAGGTCTTAAAGGACATTAACTAACAATTTGCAAAGAAGACATTAAAATGACCAGACTTTTTAAAAACTCAGTTTCACTATTAGTAAAAGAAATACAAAATATAAGAACACTGGTATACTTTTGCCTATGAAATTAGCAAATATTTAAAAGAATGATAATACTGTTTGGCAAAGGAGGATAGTGGTGGTAGACTAGATTTTTGCAAATAGGAGTGAAAATTGGTGGCACCTCTTTGATTAATACCTTGCCAACACATATTAAATTAGAAAACCATGGAGCCAGGCAATTCCTCTTACAGAAATTTATCCCAAGGAAATAAACAAAGCTACATAGAACATTTTTGCTACAAGTATAATTTAATACGCAACTGATTAAGTTGAAGTCCAGTCATGCAATGAAATGCTCTAAAACATGTTTTAATGATAATGTGGAAAAATATATAATATAATGCAAAGCATTTTGATATAATGAATAAAAACATTATACAATGATACATACTGTCAAGCTATATGATATATATATGGATATCGATATCATGCACTCTAAAATGGCAAGGAACGTTATCTCTAAGAGATGGTGTTATGGGTGATTTTATCTTCTAAATTTTGTTTTTCTCTACTTTCTAAGTTATTTTCAATTATCACATATGCTTTTGTAAAAAGAAAACAAGAAAATTATAACATTAAAAAATGATCCTCGTTTAAATGGAACCAGTTCTACATTTGGTTCTTTAATCCACTCATTCATTCGACAAATATTTTTTAACTCCTACTATACACAAAGCACTCTGCTAGATGAAAGGGGTATAGTAATTAAAATTTTTTAAATTTTTGCAAAAAGAACTAGCGTCTACCCTGGAGAAGGGGTTCTTGGTAACTGGGAGAAAGCCAGTGGAGCTCATTAGGCATTACTCTTCCCTAAATCCAAGAAATGGCCTCAGAGGATATCACTGCATCCAGTCATGCTTGACTGAGACTTGGCATTGGAACTGGACCTGAAAAAGTGGTTTCTGAGAGAGGGTTGGGAGTGCAAAATGGAAAGAACACATGAGAACGAGAATCACCCTCACTCTGAGTGCTCCCAGCTACTGCGTCTCCTGGCAACTTGAGACAAACGGTTGGAGTGGCCTGGCAGTGGTAGAAATGGCCTCATGGGTTGCATAACTTCAGATGTTAATCAGAAGGCCCAAAATGATTCTTATTTTAGGTAAGTGACTAGCAAAAATGCAACAAAATTCTACTAAAGTGTCCCTCTGAGTCTGCATTTTGAATACGCATTCAGCCTCCTACTGTTATTAGTTGGCACTCCCCTTTAACTGGTAGGATTGGAACCTCCCACACACGTCAATCAATTTTCCCAGCAAGGAAGCCACCCCCAGGAAGTGTGGCACTTGGCACAGTCTGCAAGAAGTCCTTACAGCCTCTGGGGTACCATTTTGTTACCCCATAGGATCGTTGTCATATTCCAAATTAACTCAAGTCATCTGCTTTGAGTTGTTTTTCCCATAAATGGTGAAAAATTTTGTTGATTCTTTCCAAAAGGCCATTTGTGACCAGTGGCCATTTGGAGACCTGACTGGGGCTTGGAGGGGGACCACAATGAATGAAGCAGCCCTCTTGGGGACTGAACCTATGACCTCATTAGCACAAGGTTCTAATCAACAGAGCCACCAGGCACATACCTCATTTAAGACACTGAGGCAGTAATTTGCTAAATGTTAATTCTTAGATTAACTACAGATGAGTAGAGTTCCTAGGGGGGAAAAATGAGAGAGATTTGTTCATTCTTGAAAGGAAATTTAGGTCATCAGTTTTGGATCCCTTTGGTTAGTTTTATGGTATAGTTCCAGAATCCTAAGATGATGTCCATCAGGGTCTATGCCCCATGATTTTTTAAAAATCAATATCTTGGTCAGGAGATTTTCAAAGAAAATGCAAATCGTGTCACTTCTGCACTCGCAAAACACCACACAATGATTTTCGATAGACACCTCTACAGCTTCTATTTCTCATGCACAACACAGGTGGCAAAATAAAGAAATGAGATTCGGCCGGGCGCGGTGGCTCAAGCCTGTAATCCCAGCACTTTGGGAGGCCGAGACGGGCGGATCACGAGGTCAGGAGATNNA
>NW_016806197.1:1269477-1273541 GCF_001698545.2 Rhinopithecus bieti
AAAAAAAAAAAAAAAAAAAAAAAAAAAGAAATGAGATTCATATCTGAGTCAGAGGTGGTCCTCCCAGAGCAAGAAGGGCTGGACCCCATTACCACCACCCCTCAAAATCCTAAGTCCTGTGGATGCAAGATCCCCCTCCATGGGGAAGGGGAGCCCTGACCTCCAGACCTTTCTCAAGGCATGCAGGAACCCAACCCACTCGCCTTCTTACCTTATCCCCCAGCCAGTCCCTGAGGAGCCAGTTTTACAAACAGCAAATATGGTTTGGAACAAAGTTTTGACACTGACTTGGTATCTTGTGCTCATATTACGTTTCTATGAATATTCCACCGACTTTTCAACTCCAAAAAAAAGTTTCCGCTCCAAGGCTACATTTAACATTCAGACTATTTCAACTTCAGTTGCTCCCACCCCAACAGCGATCTTTGAAACTGATATGGCCCTGAAAGAAGCCAGAATAGCTTTGTAAAAATGTTAATAATAATGGGCTAGATTCCCAGTCTTTGTAATCTTGTGGAAGAACCTCTGTGAGAAAGCACCCTGGGAATTGAATTGAGTGTGTGCCCATGCTAGCTTTTCCATGGAAAGCCTGCTTGAAATGCACGGTTGTTTTGCAGGAGCATTTCTACCAAAGTGGAGCAGAATGGGAATGTAGCCTTGCATTTGTCACCTTTCATCCCAGGAGCTCTAAGACCACAATGAAATACCCAGGCTGCTGCCTGTTGAGAGAGAGGTCCCCTACATTTGGTGGCAAGACCAAGCCATGCCACGTCAGGAGTATACCATTCTGCCACTGCTGGTTAGGGGCCTGTGGGAAAGCTAGGTATCCTCTCTGAGTTGTCAGTTTCCTCACCCACAAAATGATGGTAATTGTAGTTACTACAAAATAGGGTAGCTGTCTCCACACAAAATAATGGACATAAAATCCTTTAGCTTATTGCCTGGAACATAGCACTTAGTAAGCACTCATTAAAACTTAACTATTTCTGTTGCTACTATCTGCCTCCTGAGAAAAACATAGCCATCTCAGTGTAATGGGTTGCATTCCAAATATCCCTTCCTTTATAAATCCAAAATGAAAATGAAATAGGTACTACAGTTGTGCATCCACGAAGAAGTTCCTAACCGTAAGCTGAACACAAACAAGCTTTAATAGCGTGCGCTGATCAGAGTAGCTAAGAGGGAGCAACCTAAAATGAAAATAGCCAGCTAGCCCTGATTTCTAAATAATTCTAAACATTCTTAGAATGTGTTCTTATGAAATGCATTGTAAAATGGCATAAGGAACTTTCCAAACTCGCATGACCAAAATATATGATCTTAAAATCAAAATGCTCTAAAACACAACAAATTTTTAGCCAACCTAGATTCACAGGAATTTCAAATTCTGAATGGATTAAAAAAAAAAGTCTCCACTAATTCAAATAATCAAACCAAGTACATTTTTATCTAAAATTACAATCTGAGGCAACTCCATCTTACAATCAAGAAACACTCACAGCATTTAGTAAGCTCCAATGTTGAACTTCTATTCAAGTTGAAGTTGACAGTTAGGAGCAAAACAAATAGTAATTAAACTTCTGAATTGTTATCTATCTTGTAGTTTTACGGGCTCAATTACTACTTTAATCTCCAGCAGGGACAGCTATTAGTTCAATAAAATAAATATTTTTAATTTCCTCTATGCATTTCCTCAAACCATACCAATGCACTTATCTATGGCTCACTTAAAGAGTTTGGTTAAGCAGCCTCCGCTTACTTAAAAGACAATGTTTGATTTTCCTATGAAATGGAGAAATGGATGTGGGTGCTCGTTGTTCTAATGCACTGAGCCCTTAATCACTTCCAGTTTTGATTCATCAGAAAAGTTGTACTCTTGAGGGTTTGGGGGACTTTTTTGGTCACTAAATATTGTCTTTCATTTTGAGATATTTATTCCTTGCCAGAAAATGATACTGTATTTTCCCCTAATGATGAAGGATGAAAGATGGAGCAAATTCCATTTGGTGATTATTGAACCACAGAGAAGTAAACTGATTCAGAAAACAAATCCCTAAAAGAAAAATAAATGTATTATGTGAGGTAGGAGCATGGGATTCTTGGCAAATATTCAGTTGGAGCCAGGATTGGTAATTTAATAGCATCCTTGTCTTATTAATATTTGAAGAGGGAAGGGTAAAGTTCTTGGGCTTTTAGCCATGGGCCAGAATCTCCCTATTCTTCACCTCTCCACTGCTACCCGAGCCTGCATGGATGTTAGAGATGCAAATGCTGGGAGTCTTGCTAAGAGTTGTTAAAACTGCATAGGCCATAAGCAGGGGTCCAAGATGCCATCGCTCCTTACATAAGCCAAAGGAAATAACACAACCGGCACGCCTACAGCTCAATGGGCAACGCGAATAACCTCCAAGCCCACTCTGAACACTGTTCCCAGAGGCCTGGAGCATCAGACCCAAATCGGAGCAGACAGGTGAGTTCATAAAGTGACATCTGTCAAAGATGATTCTGCCAAATCACACCAATTTGGTAAAACCGTCATTCTACTTTCAGCTGGTCCTTCTAGTTTCCCCTTGCTGATTGGCAGAGTTTGGCAGGAAAAAAAACAAAAAGAAAAATAAGGCCCTTCCTTTGGAAATCCTGGCCACATCTTTGCACTACAAAGGGTCATCCCCAAGTGGTATAGATAGGAAAGGGGTTAGAAGTCAGCACTGTAGTAACACATAGCCGCTTTCTAGGACTGCATGTTATGAAGTGTAGCATTTTTGACCTTTGTTTCTCTTTCAAGTTTAAAGGAGGAGAGAAGGATATTGAAAAACAAAAAAGAGGCTGGGCACAGTGGCTCACACCTGTAATCCCAGCACTTTGGGAGGCCGAGGTGGGCAGATTATGAGGTCAGGAGTTCTAGACCAGCCTGTCCAATATGGTGAAACCCCGTCTCTACTAAAAATACAAAAAATAAAAATTAGCCGGGTGTGGTAGCATGTGCCTGTAGTCCCAGCTACTCAGGAGGCTGAGGCAGAAGAATCACTTGAACCAGGGAGGTGGAGGCTGCAGTGAGCTGAGATCATGTCACTGCACTCCAGCCTGGGCAACAGAGCAAGACTCCATCTCAAAAAAAAAAAAAATGAAAAAGACAAAGAAGGAGAAAGACAAGTTTAGTCCACACCCAGTCCCCAAGACAGCTCTGAATTGCCAATTTTCTGCCATAAACCTTTTTAATTCTTGGATTATGAAATGTGTAGAAAAAACAAATTTAATTGCTAACAATCTTACCCAATTTTATAGTCCCCATTGGCGTCTGAAAAGAAACATTATATGGGTCACACAAGTGTGTGATAGATGGTGGTATTAGTGGTGATGGTGATGGCGATGGTGGCAGTAGTGGGGTTAACAATAACAGAGGTGATATGCTGGTAGTGGTGGTGGCGGTGGTGATGGTAGTGGTGGTGATGATGGTGGTAGTGGTGGTGGTGATGGTGCTGGTGCTGGTGGTGGTGGTGATGGTGCTGGCGATGGTGGTGGTAGTGGTGATGGTGGTGGTGACAGTGATGATGATAGTGGTGATAATGGTAGTGGTGATGATGATGATGGTGGTGATGGTGGTGGTGGTGATGGTGGTGTGGTGATGGTAATGGTGGTGATGGTGATGATGGTGGTCATGGTGGTGATGGTGGTAGTGGTGGTGGTAGTGGTGGTGGTAGTGGTGATGGTGGTCGTGGTGGTGATGGTGGTGGTGGTGATAATGGTAGTGACAGTGATGATGAGAGTGGTGACAATGGTAGTGGTGATGGTGGTGGCGGTGATGGTGGTGATGGTGGTGGTGCTGGTGATGGTGGTGGTGGTGACAGTTATGATAGTGGTGATAATGGTGGTGGTGATGGTGGTGGTGGTGATAGTGGTGGTGGTGATGGTGGTGGCAGTAGTGATGGTGATGGCGGTGATGGGTGGTGGTGGTGGTGATGGTGTTGTTGGTGGTGATGGTGGTGATAGTGGTAGTAGTGATGTTGGTGGTGGTGTTGGTGATGGTGGTGATGGTGGTGGTGGTGGTGATGGTGGTGGTGATG
>NW_016806197.1:1276314-1306344 GCF_001698545.2 Rhinopithecus bieti
TGGTGGTGGTGGTGGTGATGGTGGTGGTGATGGTGATGGTGGTGGTGATGGTGGTGGTGGTGATGATAGTGATGGTGGTGGTGATGGCAGTCATGGTGGTGATGGTCATGATGGTGACAGTGGTGGCGATGGTGGTGGTGGTGATGGTGGTGGTGGTGAAGGTGGTGGTGGTGGTGGTGGTGGTGATGGTGGTGGTGATGGTGGTAGTGGTGATGATGGTGATGGTGGTGATGGCAGTCATGGTGATGGTCATCATGGTGACAGTGGTGGCGATGGTGGTGATGGTGGTGGTGGTGATGGTGGTGGTGACACTGATGATAATGGTGGTGGTAATGGTAGTGGTGAGGTTGGTGGTGATGATGGGGATAATGGCGGTGATGGCAGTCAGGGTGGTGATGGTTGTGATGGTGACAGTCACGGTGATGAAGGTGGTGATGATGTTGACAGTGGTGGTGATGTTGGTAATGATGGTGATGGTAATGGCGATTGCACTCAAATCCCAAAATATGAATTAAAGACTTTAACTGGTATGTTAGACACTTGAGAAATCTACTCCACCTATCTTCTCTGAGTCTTAATTCCTATCCCTCAAATATTGATTAATATGATTACAATGATGTTGTTCTTTGATTAAAACTTGAAAGCACATTTGAAAGAAATAAAAAGAAGTGAAGTTAAAGCAGCTGCTTGAGGGATGTATTTCTCTCCATGGGTGAGTTTTTAATTCTTTATTATTATTTTCATCACAGTCCTTGTCACTGAAAGGATTTCAAAGTATCATAAGTCCTTGAGGCTGCTGTATTATAAAATTCCAAGGATATAGGAATTTCAGTTCATGGAGGCTATTGTGAAGCTAGATGACAACACTTTTTTCTACCAATGTAGAAACGTCTGGGGCAGAGAATTTCACACTAGCAGCATTAATTATCATAAACACAGAGAAATCCCTTCCCTGTGCAGTTATGTCTGACAGATGGTGGGACACAGAACAGTTTCCCAATTGCTTTGCAGTTAGGCCTGGTCATGTGACTTTCTTTGGCCAATAAAATGTGAGTAGCAGGGACAGGTGTCACTGCTGGACAGAGGCTTTAGGAGCCAGTGTGAACCTCATCATGTTGCCTTCCTCCTGTTATGGTGAATATGAAAGCAGGTGGAGAGGGGGCCTCTATCACCCTAGTTTTCTAAGTGTCTATGACAGACAGGTAAACCCCCTTCCAACCCATAGCAGACATGCAGCAAGAGCAAAAAATAAACTCTTGTTGCTTTAAGCCACTGCAATTTTGGTGGTTCTTTTCTACCACATCATAACCTACCCTATCCTAATAGATACAGATGACAAAGAGCCAAAACAAGGAAGTTAGAAGCCACCTGTGGTCACATTGGGGGAAAAGGAATCTACATATCTCCCCTAATAAACCAAATCCTCAAGGCTTCCTGTTATCCAATCACGAATTCCAAGACATTTAATCGTTCTCCAGTGAAGACCAAAAAGTGTTTCTGGACAAAAAAACCCTTTTATTTTTGTCCATGGAATGCCTAGGAAAAAGGTATTCCATGACCTCCAAGGAACTGAAAGTCACTCACCCACACAAGCTCTGCAAGAATTTGGAGATCTCTTTTGGCCGAGTTCTATTTCAGACAATAAACCACCTTCTTACCATTATCCAGGCAGACAGGCATAGATCTCCTTATCATTTTCAGAACTGTTCATTTCAAAATTGCACTGCTGAAGGTATAAGCCTCCTTAAAGAACTCTACTTTCAAGAAAACCAAATCTCATAAAAGTTAGTATATTTCCACATTCAAAGTGGGGCAGCAAATGTGAAAAGCCCATCTGTGCCCACCCTTCCCTCCACCCCACAAACTCTACCACCACCCAGAGCTGTAGCTGGGCATGAAAAATCTAACACATGCAAAGTACAGAGGCTCTTTGAAAATTTGGCCCAGTGTGTCTTATATGGGAGTTGCAGCCTTACAGAGTCTTGCCAAAAACAACAAAGAGGAAAGAAAAGGAAAGGTTTTCTTTTCACCGGACTTGGGAATGAAACATAAAACTCTTCTTTTCTGCAAGGCTGAATGGCTCCAATTTTCCACACTCAGGATGAGCTCTTACTGGCCATTACCTTCATAATATTCTAGTGGTTTTTTAGTGGGCATTTCTTTCCTCCCAAATGAATCGCGTGGTAGCAGTGGCCCAAAGAGATGCCCCAGCTCCCTACTGAGCAGCCTGTGGTCCTCATACATCCCCAGGGTTGTTGTGAAGATAAAATGAAATGGATGATATGAGTGTGCTTTCAGGTACTCAAAGTGTTAGGTTAATGGTATTATTTCTACCATTCCTAGCTTCTGCTGCATCTACCATGTCTATTGGGTCTAACTTGTACAGTTTTAGGTTTTTCTGGGGTCTCTAACCAGGTAAGAACATAGAGGATTAACAGTCACTGGCTCTAACTGCAAAATTCCGCAAAACCCTATGAGGTGAGCACTAGTGAGTCCAGGAATGCAGAGAGGTGCAGAGAATTAAGTGGTTTACCCAGGGTGACACAAACAGTGGTAAGTGGAGAGCCCCTGTTTGATCACTGTCTGAGTGCCCAGAGACACAGAGGGCGCCAACACACACATGATGCCATCCTCCCATCTAAGCAGTCTTGCTGCTCCCAGACAAGTCTGCTCCAAAAAGAGTGACTGTGAAGGTGCCACCTATTTGGTTGCTGAGAATGTACTAAGCTCCCAGGTTCAGTTGGGGAGGCAGGACTCTCAACCTAGATTTTCTTAGATGTGACCAAATCCTACCTTACAAAGAAAGCAAAACAAGCAAGTGAGGAAGAACAGATGACCTCTGCTTAGGAAGACAAGGCAAGACTGAGCAGCTGGGGAAAAGAAATTCAGGAGCAACTCCAATTAGTAAGATAATGAAAACTGTATAAAAAATGTGTTGTTCATCAACATTGGTTTGAAATTTCCAGTAGCTTTATATAGAAATCTCTATAGGAAAAGCACAATGTACGATAGCTACAGAAGCAAAGAGAACAGGGAGGCACTAGGGTAACATGGACAAAGGATAATCAGTAGATGCTTAAGAAATAGGGAGAAGGGGACCGGGCGTGGTGGCTCAAGCCTGTAATCCTAGCACTTTGGGAGGCCGAGGCGGGCAGATCACGAGGTCAGGAGTTCGAGACCAGCCTGGACAACATGGTGAAACCCTGACTCTACTAAAAAAATAAAAATAAAAATAAAATAATAATAATAATAATAAAATTAGCTGGGCATGGGGCACGTGCCTTTAATCCCAGCTACTCTGTAGGCTAAGGCAGGATAATTGCTTGACCTGGGAAGCAGAGGTTTCAGTGAACCAAGATCATGCCACTGCACTCTAGCCTGGGTGACAGAGCGAGACTCTGACTCGAAAAAAAAAAATCAAGAAATATGGAGAAGGAAAGTGAATGTGAGGTCGAGAAGAAATTCCAGCAGTATCACTGGAAGGAAGGGAACCAAAGAGTGAAGCAAAGAAGAAAAAGCATGGAAATGGGAGATTAGTTTTAAATGCAAAGAGGGAAAAAGGACAAAAGAGAAGAAAATCCAAGGAGCGAAAAGCAATAAACCAAAACTGAAAGACTGGAAGGAGTCAACATTATTTCTGCAAAAAGTAAATAAATACTATCTCCTTAGAAAACAAGTTGAAATTGGCATCAGAGGCACCAGAAGAACCATCACGGACCAGCTCATCTGACTCAGGTTACGAATGCTGATAAATATATTAGCTACTTAAAAAAAGTGTAACCAGAATAAAAGAAAGGAAAACCTTTCATTATTCAAAACACATGTAGGCTTCTAAAAAATATTTTGTTGTAAGCCTCCAGATCTTTACTGAGGACTTTTCTCCATTTATTTTCCTACTTTATATTCCAAGAAAAGTTACATATTCATCTCAAATAATTACAAAAGATGTTCTGTGACATCTTTGGAAATGGCCTCACAAGAAATTCCTCATTTCGGGGGCTACGTCCATATTCCTTTACAGCAATCTTTGATTTTGATGTATCTACTCGAACGATCCGATTCATTTTTTAAAATTTAGAACTACTTAATTCGTTTACTGAGTTAACTGGTTCACCAACTTAACTGGAATTTATAGCTGAATATATCATTCATTTCAGTCCAAATGGGCCAGCCATTTAAGCATACAGACACATAATGTGCTTTCTTCAATATTAATTAATTTGCACTGCTTCCTCACAGTGGATTATTGGCAAAATGGCTTTTCTTAAGATCTGGATCTACAATATGAACATTCATTATTGCACTCACCAACCCATAAATTCCCAAAGTTAGAGGGATAATTTTGTAGCTCATGTATTTTCTTATGGAGAATTATACCTTTAAGAGAACATTTCCTGATCTCCTTCAGTAATTATTTCCATCAGCAAAATCTTCCTATTGATAATATGATGAAAACAGGAAATTTGAGAACTTCTATAGCATTCTTAGAACAACTAGTGAAAAAAAAAAGGAATTGTTCCTACAATTTAAAATGATAACATTTTCCAGCCCCAAACAAAAATGCAGCTTACTGAAACTGTGTTGGCTCATTTTTGTAATGCTGTGGTCATATTTTCTAAATAGTATCTGTAGAAGAATCATTTAGATTTCTGGTCTCACAGATTTTGCTAGAGAGGAGTAAGGTGACAGAACAGTTAATTTTTTTTTCATTCAGACAGGATGTTTCATATTTACTTCATAGTTAGCAAAACTGCCCTGGAATTCACATAAATAATGAATTAATGACATAACTGTGAAAGTTCATGAGACATAAGAAAGTATTCTCTGGGCATATCCCAAAGTAGAAATCTGAGTTTAAGGCTCTCACTTCTCACCTACAGAAATACATAACCTCTCCAAGGTAAAGTTCCCAGTTCTCAATCATAATATTCAACCAAAAAAAATTATCACCATACACAAATGGCATTTCCAAATTGAAATAATTTAGTGCAGCAGGGAATATCAGGGCCTTAGCAAAGGGACTTGGAAAATTTGAATAAGGTGCGTGGCAAAAGAGTGTGTCTGAGATCTTCTTTTGTTTATTTCTATAATTTCTATATCACCTTCCATTTCATGGGATGTCTTATGATCTCCAGCTGTGGCACAGCAACACTGAGTCATTGTGAAAGTAACAATAGTTTTGACTTATAAAGCAGTTTTTTCTAAGGAGCTTTTGATAAACTTATTTCATTTCTTCTCCCAAAGTCTTTATGCTACTGAAGTCCAATGGTATTACCCTTGTATATATGCATGTGGATAAAGAGATATATTGTTGACTGATGGGGTCATGGTTAAACCTAAGCCAGCTGACATTATTGATGGCATGCCATTCCACTTTATTGTGGATGCTTTATCAATGATATGCTCAAAAAGCTTCTCAACCCAAGAATATTCCTAGGTAGAAAGCCGGAGTGTAGTTTACCCAGCAACAGAGGAGCTGCACTCATGCTGACTGCCAAACAGGAGAAACTCTGCTGGTGTGGCTGGAGAGAAACAAAGAGCCACAGGACCTAGAGCTCTCATGGGACAGGTCATTTCACATCTCTCCTAATGGAGACAAAATGGCATCAAAAGTCAGCATTCCTTTACTGCCTCTCCTACCAAAGATGAAAACACAGTATCATAAGCTAAATTTACTCTGAACTTCCACCTCCTCAGGTTGAGTCAATGTATCTTTTCATCAAGGTCAATAATGTAAGAGGCAGATTGGTAAACTGAACTGCTTAAGGAAAAATTCAGGGCAGGATGTATTTCTGGTTTTGACAAGGCTTTGGATCATTAGAAATATGGTCCTTCAGGGAAAAAAAGGTACATATTGGCCGGGTGCGGTGGCTCATGCCTGCAATCCCAGCGCTTTGGGAGGCCGAGGTGGGTGGATCACAAGGTCAAGAGATTGAGGCAATCCTGGTCAACACGGTGAAACCCCGCCTCTACTAAAAATACAAAAATTAGCTGTGCGTGGTGGCGGTCGCCTGTAGTCCCAGGAGGCTGAGGCAAGAGAATCACCTGAACCTGGGAGGCGTAGGATGCAGTCAGCCGAGATAGCACCACTGCACTCCAGCCTGGTGAGAGAGAGACTCCATCTCAAAAAAAAGAAAAAGAAAAAGGTATGTATAAGCTCCGGGGTTTTTTTTGTTTGGTTTGGTTTGGTTTTTTTGTGACAGTCTCACTCTGTCACTCAGTCTGGAGTACAGTGACACGATCTCATCTCACTGCACCCTCCGTCTTCCAGGTTCAAGTGATTCTCCTGCCTCAGCCTCCTGAGTAGCTGGGACTACAGGTGCGTGCCACCACACCCAGCTACTTTTTGTATTTTTATTAGAGACCAGGTTTCACTATGTTGGCCAGGCTGGTCTCGAACTCCTGACCTCAGGTGATCCACTCGCCTTGGCCTCCCAAAGTGCTGGGATTACAGGCATGAGCCACCACAGTCAGCCTCATATTAGCTCTTTATTCTCTTTCCTTCCTCACTGAAATTTGGTTTGTGGTACTCCAATCCTTAATCTTTTTTTTTATCATTTCAATTGGTCATGAAAAGTCTTGTCAAGTATTAGAAATACGAATTGGTAATAAATAAATAGATTAAAAATTTTTTAAAACTCAGCATCCCCAGGCTCCCAAGGTTCATCAGTATAAATTATAATGTATGTGATTTAAGTTGGACTTCATAGAAAGTTCATGACTGCAAACATCTTAGCCCTATGGGACCCCTTCAGACCATTCTTTCTGAAAATAGTCTCTCTGGGGTTTGAACTCAAACCCTTGTTTGAGTACCACTCCTTGTTATACTGAAAGAGTTTTGATAAATCTGCAATATAATTAGATATCTGGGGAAAGGTAAAAGGAAAGAAAGGTGGGGTGAGAGCCTATCTCTGAAGTTAGAATCGAGTTTGTAGCATGCATGTGAAGTTAGTGCACATGCACAACTACCACACAGACATGAAGGATTGTAAGGGTGAGAATCTTTTCAATTAATATCTCTCAAGTGAAGAATTTTTGCACAATAGATCATATCAGCATTGGAGGTTGAGTCTATATGGCACCTTAATAACTAAGGTGAAAAACTTAGAAAGCCTTACAGATGTTGGAGCTACACCATGTCAAATATATGACAATGTAGAAGTATCTCATAGCCTGAGGCCTGCAGGGCCCACCAGAGCAATATTCTACTTGTTAAAGGTGGGTGCCTCCTGGCTGGCCACATTACCAAAGCCTGTTGAGGTGCTGACACTCCCAGCAGGATAACTGGAGATTCCCTGGCCACCTTTGCTATTCTTCATTTGCCCCTCTGAGGAATTCTCTCTAACCTCTGGGGTTGAATTATCAAGCTGAACCTTTTGGAATGTATCATAAGCCTGGCATCTGTGCTCAGCAGTAGAGCCTCCGAATTCAAAACAGGACTGTTTCCTGGCTCAGAACTTCAGCTCCAAATTCCTCAGGCTCAGAACTGATGGGAAAACAGATCTTCAGCATTCTTCTGATTTAGAAATCATTCAGATAAGAAATTGACAGATAAGAAATTGACAAGGAGGTACAAAATCCTTAATTTACATAGCTGTCTCTTTTTTTCTTCTCCATGGTGAAGAACAGAGCGTCCTTAACCTTGATTTTCTCACTTCTCTCAGTTTAAAGCACAGCCCATAACATTAATTAAAGTGTGTGTGAGCTGGAGGGTAGAAGTTATATTTCATATGCCGTAACACATGGCATTCTAGAAGAGCTGTATGATTTTTAGGTGTGCTTTTGTTCCCGACTTGATCCATATGTAGTCCTACAACTATTCAGCATAACCTCTCCCATACTCCACCCAGGACCTCCACAATAACAATTTTAAAATAAACGCAGTCCCAAAGAACAAATGCTGAGGGCACTGGTGGCTTAAGGATTTAGGTAGATGAAGGTAAATTTCTGACTCAGAGCTCCAGAATACTAAAGCTGGGAATCGCACTGAGATTATCAGTTTTTAATACTTGTAATCTACAGAAGTTCAGAGATGAGGCTTACAGAAGGTAGGTAGCTTAGGTACTTCAGGGTGAAACAACACGTCAGGAGTAACCCCAGGTATTTCTTGTAACTCCAGGTTTTAGGGCCATAAACCACTTTGAGATACTGATGTAAGTTAGGTATTTTCTAGGAAAAAAAAAAAAAAAGTCCATAGACATATACATACAATGCTACCATATAAACTCAGGAGGCTCGCAGAACCCTAATGCCCATCCTTGAATGTTTAAGAAGTCTCTGATCCTCCAGCCGGCGCTAAGCCTATGGACTCAAGCCTGTTAAATCCACACTTTGCGAGCGAGACGGCGCGGATCGATGACGGTCCAGGAGATCGAGACATCCTGGCTAAACACGGCTGAAACCCCGTCTATCTACTAAAAAATACAACAAAACTTAGCAGGCGAAGTGACTGTGCGCCTGTAGTCCCAGTACTCGGGAGGCTGAGGCAGGAGTAATGGCATAAAACCCGGGGGAGCGGCTTGCAGTGAGCTGAGATCCGGCCACTGCACTCCAGCCTGAGGCGACAGAGCGAGGGACTCCGTCTCAAAAAAAAAAAAAAAAAAGTATACTGATCTCCAGGTTAAGAACTCTTGCACCTGAAAAAGCAGCTTTTCTAAATATGAAGTGTTTTAATCCCTTTGAAAACTTACCACCTTCAGCATATAAACTTAGATTTAATGAAGTAATCTATAAAATTCAAAGGAAAAGCAATTCCCACAACTCAAATAGATGATTTAATCCCTAATCAATATTTCCATATTTTTAACATGTGTCAACGAAAAAAATGTGCAAGAGAAATTTAAACCTACATGTATTTTATCACCAATTTCACATATGGACATGGAATATCTTTTCTCCTAATATGGAGATGGCTCAGCAGTATTTAAATGATTCCTTATTCCAAGTCATATAAATATGCACCAGATGTATCTTTTGTAAATGTTATGTTTTTCAACTTCTCAGCATTTGCAAGCAGTTGAAAGCTATGTCAAGCATGCTTTAATGGGGCATAAAAGTGTATTGTATTCAAAGAGATGGCACAGCTCTGTAATAGGTGAAAATACAAATGTTGTCAATGGATACATTTTCATTTTATTGATTTACACTGCATAATGGAATGCCCTGTATTCTTCTTTACATGCAAGTTCTATAACAATTGAAATATAACCAGATAGAAAAAAATCATGCTCACATTAATGGATTCTCTAGATGACAGAAAATTCAAAACACAGAATTTTATGACTAGAAAGCAACTTTAAAGATCAACTAAATCCCACACTCTTATTTTACAGATGAGAAAACTGAAACCAAGAGGGTTATGGGAGGCCACCAAGTCACTAGGCTGGTTGTGGCAGAGGACACATGAATTTTTATACCCCTAAATATTAGGAACCTTTCTGAGCTCTTAGTATTATCTGCCTCTTGACTACCTAAACAAAAAATAGAGGAGGCAGTAAAACGTATCATTTATTGATTTCCTGGGACTTACTGGGAAGAAGCAGAATAGGACCCATATTTTGCAAAGTATCAAAGTAAGTATAGAAAGTAAAATGCCAATTGCTAGCATTAAAGGTTGTCAAAGAATATCATAAAGACCTTTCTCCAATGTAAAATTCCAACAGACTTCAAGATTGACTTTCTTATTGTGAATACAAACGATGTAGCAAATTCCCCTACGAACATTTTTCTTTGGGGTTAAAGATATCAAAGATGTTTAGGAAATATTTTCAAGTAACATGTAATTGAGAGTCCACCTTGAAAACGGTATCTTTTTTCTTTTTTTAGACAGAAGTTAGCATAGATTAACCCCTTATTGTTCAGCTTTTTACAATTTTTTCTTTCTTCTTTATTTTTTTTTCCTTCGGAGAAAACAAAACTCAATCTCACGTCATTTTCTGTGGCTCTGGAATATCTCTAAGCACTTAGGCCCTTACAGACATACAGCAGGGGACGCTCACTTTACGCTGGCTCCCTTTTCCCAACTTCGTTTCTTACCGACCTGCATTTTTATAAACTGCCTCACATTCTTCTTTGGAATGAGGCAGAACATTAATTCATAATTAATTAGGTGAAAGTCATTTTCTAAAAGCCAAATAACTTTTTCACTTCAACCTTTACGAATAACACTTTGCCCTTTGGGGTCCGGCAGCAGCAATGAAGATTTCACTTCACATAAAATCATTAGTGAAGTTTTTTCCAACTTTATGTCATTGTTGCCATGAGTGGAGTATCCGTGTCTCAGAGTTCCCTAGCTGATTATTTGTCCTCACAGGCCCAAAGCAAAAGCACAAATTTTTTCTCTTGCCAAGAACCAGCATTTGCATGTTCTGCTTGCTTTCTGGTCAATGTGCAGAGTAGCAGTCACCAGAGTCCCAGATTTCCCTCGAGGGGCAGGGCCTGGCTTGGAGTCCGGCCTCCCTGATTGATGCTTGCTGTGCCTGAAACAGCTTCATTGTTTTTCCAACAATGCCAATGCCAATGAGAACGTATGGATGGTGGCCCTGCCTGTGTTCAGTGAGGCATCCACACAGTCCCCTTCTAAGGTGTGCGTGAGCTGAACACAGTGACGAGCAAAAAAGCCAAACCAGCCCTCTGGGCTCTTCCCTCAGCACGGACTGGGTGTCCCTCGCAGCCCAGAAACAGGGATAAGCTCCGGAGTCAATAGTCAATGTCGTGGTTAGAACATTACTTCCCATTAATAGCTGTTTTCTTCCTCAGGGTGTTCATATACAGAGAAACAGACATACTCCTATACTTATATTTAGCACAAGAGAGTTTAAAGATACACACACATGCACTTTGTGAGTCCCCTCTCCTAACGCGCCGTGCTTCATTGCAAATGGAGCATCCAAACCAAATTGTAATCATCATTTCAGGTTACTAAGTCCAGCCTTTTTCTGTTCTCATCCTCATGAAGGGCTGGGAGATGTAGCAAAGAGTGCAGTCATGGGCTGTGAAGAGGCCTTAGGAGCCTTGGTCATCTTTGTTTTCACTGGAGATGGGTTTAGGGAGATGGCGGGGGATGCATTCACCAAATGTCACAGAACTGCTTTGCAAGCCAGCACAGACTAGGCCCTAAAGGGGCAATGTTTGGGGGGTTCCCAGAAAGGTAGAAAGCAGCAGGGTCTCCCAGAGTTTAAGAGACAAGACTCAAGTTCAAAACCCGGTGCCACCACCTTGGGCAGGTGACTCAGCCCCACAGGCCTCAGCGGGCTCATCAACCTAGATACAGATGATCCTTCAGAGGGCTTTCAGGAGCTTAAATAGGATAATATAAAACCTGAGGGGCGTGTTTCAATACCTGGTACGTGGCAAGTCTTTAGTACAATTTTATCATTATTATTACTTTTGTCATCATCGTTGTTACAGAAATTCTCATTTGAGTTATTACGCTTGGAAATGGAAATTAGAAGAACTCACTTTTTCTCTTCTCCCTACGCTCAGAGAGTGAGTACATCCGCTGAATTCAGGTGGGCAATTCCCCCTCCATCCCACTCAGGGAAGCTCAAAATGGAAAAGAGGAGACAGTGCCCAGGGCCCAAGCTCTAACCCACGTGGAGTCCAGCCACCTGGGCCTCTCCGTGAATTCAGCACCCTGCTGACAAATCTAGGCAGGGTGTGAGGAAGTGGGGGGTATCAACAACATTTTCACAGGGACCTGAGTGAAAATCTCCTGTGAAAATACTCCCTCTGGTTCCCCTCCTGGTCTATTGTGAAGATAATGGAATCACTTCTGTTTCAGTTCCTGCTAAAGTGATGGTGAAGAGTTTTCTGGTGGGGAAAGGGGTAGAATCAGTCCAATCTCATTCCTCTCCAGAAGGTAGCTTCGCATTCCACCCCATTCTCCATAAAGAATACACCCATGCTGAAACTGATGGCCAGTGGCCATGGCTGGTAACACGGTTGTTTCTTTGAAATATCCCCACCAACCCCACCACCTCAGTTCTTGTCTTCGCTAAGTTTTTCCAATGCCTTGGGAAACCCGTTCCTTGCTTTCTCAACCCCCGTTGTACAAAACTGTAACATCCTTAATGCGTAAGGCTTGGCTCAGGAAATTTAAAAATAGAAAACAAATTTATCTTCAATGGTTAATGCACCTATCCCTTAAGAAAATATATACAAAACTTTTTTTTCTCCTCTCCACAAAAAACAATTTGGCTGTTACCCAATGCCACTGACCTTCCTAAGACAGCAAGCTAAAATCAGTTCATTGGCACACTGGCCCCGCGCCCAGAGTGCAAGCAAATGTGCTACCAGGGGCCTGTGTGGAGCTCTCTCTGAGTGAGGAACTTTCTTTAACTTGCACAGCGGCTTCCCCCCTCCCACATACGGAGCTGGAGCTGGGCCTGGTGGGCTGGTCATGTGCTGGAGCTGGGCCTGGTGGGCTGGTCATGTTTAATGTGCTTAACCGAGGAGGGAGCTCTGTACCGCCTGGGAAAGGGGAAAAAGATGGAGACCTGGTCACACTCAAGCTCTCTGAAGGGGTTTGTATGCAGCTGCAACTTATCTCTCCTTGTGCACTGATTTTACTACAAAAGTGTTCCGTCACAATGGGTCTGAGAGCCTCACAAGTGGGACCTTTGCTTCTGACTAACGCATAGCTGTTAATGTACCCAGTTCACCAAAGTCAATATTGGAAAAGAGCATTATTTTCAAGATGCTTTTATATTTATAATTAAGGGCATTTCTTAAGATCCCATCCCAACTATTTTGGATGTCTTGGTTTTTTTTGGTTTTTTTCTTTAAAGACTCTGAGTTTTAAGCTAAGGGCAGTTAATAGTAGCCAGTCCTGATTGGCCAACATCTGTTTCTTTAGAGGAACCTTACTTGCCAAGTAGCTGGACAGCAATACTCATTTGGTATTCATGGGAAGTACTTGCCGAACAATAATGACAATAATTGCCTCTGATTCTTGTGTTTACAACACTGCCAAAGTATCATTAGGGCCTTATTTATAGATAATAATGCTTATTAATCACAAGTATTTGAATTTTGGAATGTATTAGATTAATATTCTTTTGTACCTCAGTTCTGTACTAATGCTGTGAAAAGACATTTACTGAATGCAACTCATTGGGAATGCTTATTTTGAGCTGCAAAATAATGTGTGTAATTTGTAGGTGAAAGATAAAGAAATTACATGGCTACCTCTCAACAGCCTCCATCAAGATCAACGGCCAACATGGAGAATTAGACCCTACCTCTAAAACGAGGAAGGAGAAAAGCAAAATAAATATCCCTATAGGTGTTATTTTTTTAGAAAATCTTGTAAATACTTATGCCAAGAGAAATTCCTGATAATAAGTCTATTATTCTGTTTTGCCTTAAATCTTCCATGGATGGCATCGCTTTATTGAAAAGGGTCTGGGGTGAAGAATAATTAGTGATTCTGGAACAACTTCACACTGTATAAGTTTTTTAAGGCTCAATGAAAAAAAAAATAGTATAGGATGACTAATAGTTGTAACCAGCAAAATACAGTCTTAGGACTAAATGCCTAGTTGTTTAACATCCTTTATTCACTTATTCACTAATATCTTTGTATATGTTTAATTTCTGTACAAACATTAAAGCTATTAAGTAGTTTTCTATTTTTATGTGCATCTAGAAATAGGAATCATTAAAATTTCAAATATTTAGCATACTTTTCTAAGGTTAATCTGGAAATATAATTTCTGTTAATATAATAAAACAACTTTTAAATAAATAGAAAGCATTACTAACCCACAGGTTTCACTTAGCTATTCTCTCTCTTGAAATTATAGCAAAAATGAAATCAGCAAATTTTTTAATCTAGCACACATTTTTACTTATTCTTGGAATACTTATGCTTTATGTTTTAGAACAATACTTCGGCTTATTTAATTAGATGAATATAAAATGAAGTGACATAATTTGCGAGAGATTTTCAAGAAAAGAAGAAAGTTTATTAATATAAAGTCTAGGTGCTCTTTCGAAAGTCATATTTGCAACTAGGTATATTTTTAAATGGCCTGTAATTATTGTTTACTGTTGTCCTTTAGATTAAATCCAAATGATGTTCAATCTTACCTTGTTCTACCAAAAAGACTACTTTAAAATAGTCAACGGGCCTAATTACCACCTACAATTTTTAATCTTGTCCTTTCTTATTCTCTTTTGCCCGCCACAGAAAGTAAAGAGACTGCATCTTTCAAGTCACCAAATTACACTGAGAAACTTGTCCTCCCTAAAAAACTCATGGAGATTTGTTCAGCAAATGTTTCCAAGTCAGAGCACACAAGGAGAATAAGATCCTAATTCAATAAATGTATAATGCTAACATTTTAATCCATTGCTAAATGTAAATAAACTTTAGTGATCCCAGTTGGACTATTTAACATGTTTAAAGTATTTCATAATATAGCATTGTCTCCTCTCGTGGGGCAAAGTAGAAAGGTGAAAATTATCTAATAAATTCTGTCAATGTACTCGGCAAAACCTGACAAGTCATGCCCCTCAACTCCCTTTATTTAGATCTGGGGTAAATGTCTTCTTAACCCATATAACGACCTCCACTGGAGGTCCATTCAGGTGTGCACATCCATCTCTGTTAACATCGATAGAATGAAGAATCAAGCAACAGCTTATAGAATTAGTTGATATATTACACATTTAATCACAGATAGGTAGCCAGTCCAAATTGTTCAAATTTCAATGTCTTTATTTTTTTTTTTTTTTTTCTTAGCAGCTGGAAGGGAGAGCAACAATGCCTGGATTATCCAAATGATTAATTCAATTCTCTATTTTGCCTTCAGTAGACATCATCTGCCTTTCTCTTTAAAAGAAACTGGTATTTGCATGAGGAAAGGAAATAAATGTGTTTTAAGAGGGCACCAATATACCTCAGTATGCTCGATGTGTATCATTGATAATGTCTAACCACTGAGGCTGAGGACCTTCAATCCCCCTAGAGTGTCTCTCCAAGCCTTTCTAAATAGCCTTGTCCAACTGCTTACACACTTGGAGGTGGGGGAAAGGAAAGAAAGAAGGGAAGGAAGGAGGGACAGACATGGAGAGAAAGAAAGAATGAGGGAAAGAGAAAGAAAGAGAGAAAGAAAAAGACAGAGAAAATGGTTAGTCATGAAGCTGGAGTTTAAATTTGAGAGTATTGAAAAAAATAATTAACTACGAAAAATGGTTTGACAGAACAACTTATACTCCACCAACATCCCAGCAGTTTTCTAAGAGCCTAGTTGGATATGAAACTTGAGATCTGTCAACATTTTATAGTTGCCCTGATTTAATAAGCATTTTTCCTTCTTTTCTTTAACTGCCAAATTTTTTAATGAAATTGAATCTTGGATGCCTACATTCTGGGGAGTTTTATTTGCTATATTATAGTTCTGTCTGCTTTTAGGCCACAGAATGCCAAAGTATTTATTCTTACAAATCTTTCTACATATGTAATTTGAGTCTACTAAAATAGTCCTTTACCCACTTCATTAATTAAGTTGACAGAAAAGATTATTTTACAATTTTGTAGCAAATGACTCTTCATCCAAATTTTTGAATCAACGTTGTGCATTTTTATGTTATTTTATAGCCTATGCCTCCTCAAATCACTTCACGCCATCAGATATAAAACTTTCTAACATAGAAGACTAACTTTTGCAGTTGATCTGAAACCTCAACTACAGTAAAATATTTTTACCTCTTTCCAGGTAATAGTGGTTTTTGTTTTGTTTTGTTTTTTCATTTTCACTTGCGGTATTTCTATCAATTCAACCTCAGACTTTTCAGGAGATTAAGAAACAAATCTCAAAAAGTAGTTAGGTTAAACTGATTTCTATTTTCACAAGTTCATCACTAATATTTAGACACCACCAATGAGTCATCAGTTTTTTAAATACTCTCTGAAATCAACAAGTAGTAAATCAGATGTAGGAATAAATGTCATCATAAACATCATGTATGTTTTTGTAAAGAAATATACATTTACATAAACGTGAATAAACAAAATATTTTGTAATTCAGTACAAATGACTCTCATTACATGAAAGGGCCCCTTTTATCATGGTTTTCCATAAAACTTCAACATTTCATCATTTTGATTCCTTTATCAACTAGGACAAATAACACTTAAAGTATAAAATTCTGGTATATCATTTCTTTGCATTTTCTTAAAACAAATGAGCATTTGGACTCTTGCCAATGAATGCCAATGCATTCATTTTAACTATAGTTCTTATTTTAACCAGGAAAGGCCTCTGAAAATCCAAAGATTCAAAATACCATTTCAAGGAAGCAAATAAGTAACATGGCATCCCATATTATACAAATCAAATATAATATATGCCTCAAATTTGCTTTTACACTTTGAATTATCACTAGATTACTGAATGTCTTTTAATGCATATAGAGGACCATAAGATCAACTAGTTAAAAATACTTTCTTTACAATAGAACAGAAAATAAAACTACTGATCTCTTTCATTGCCTCTAAAATTTAATTTTTGTTCTAAAACAACACTATATAATGTGTGAAAAAAAAAGACAAAAAAATAGGTACTCGGCTTTAGATGGAATGTTTATATTTTAAATATGCTGTCCATTTTATTTTATGTAAAACAAGTTATTTAAGTTCATATTACTTTTAAAGGGGGTGTGCATAAAATATTAATACTATGAACCTATTATTTACTGATTTCTGTGGTGTCATCTACAGTTAGCACAATTCAGATTTCAAAACAAATTTTGAAATTTTTTCAATATGAGTAAGAGTCACTCACTTCTTATTTTAAGACTATCTGTTATAGAACGTATTGTTAATCATAGAAGTTTGCTATATTACACATGGGCATGTTATATGCAAATGTATTCAGTTGGGGTATGTATATATTTTGTTATGTTATGTACATAAACATCTACCCTTGTGCATATGTATATTTACATCATGTATAAATATGTGTAGTATATTACCAAACTGTACTATACTTAAGGAGGAGGAGGAGCTTCCAAGGATTGCCATGCAATATTTTAGTTAACTGAGTACTGTTTCCTGTGAAAGTAATTAGGTTGTTTTTTGTTTTTTGCTTTTCACAGTCCCAAAGGTGGGTGTTTACAGACATAGTTTAGTAATTCACCGTTTTCCAAAAGGCTAGTTTTAAAATGTTATGTCAACATATGCTTTAAATAAATAAAAGTGATCCCCTCCTCTTCACCTTTCCCTTCTTTTAGGAAGGCCTATGGGCAAAGAGCTCGATAAATAATTCAAAGAAAAGCTAAACCTTGATTCTAAAAACAAAAGCTCATCGAGTGAAACACTCACATTTTACCATTAACATTCTTGGCTAAAATGTACCTGCCTATAAATTATCTTTTGAAAAACAGTGATTGAAATTGTGTGAAGACACTAGCTGGGGAGGGCCTTTGGCAGAAGCTAGTGAATGTGTCTAAATGTTACTTAGAACCTTTCTCTGGGACAACAGGTCCTATAAAGAATTATGGCTGACAGTAAAACCATCTGATATGAATAAATCCCAGACAGAAAAAATACATATCACAGGTATTTCCAAATTCGTGAAAATCATTAGATACAAACAGTAGGGTATCAAGGGGACAACTAAAAGCATGTGCTCTGTTTCTTTTTAGAATCCCTCTGAATCTCAGGTTATCAAAAATGTATTTTGGCAACTGGGTTCATGGTCTCAGTGAGGGAGAGGAATGTTTAACCTTTTCTGAATTTTCTGTCCTGTTTCCCCTTGAGAGCAGGACAAACTTGGTGGGACCAGGGAGGGAGGGAAGCCTTGGTTAATGTTTTAAGAAGGAGGAATTTAATTTGGTCCAAGTTTTCTTCTGCTAGTTGCCTTTTCTCTTATAGAGAGATCCTTGACAGCCCTTGTTTTGTATGAAATTATGGAAATCACAGACTGGGAAAGGGGAGTCATTATTTCAGAGCTGAAAAGGTATGAGTGTCTTTACTCGAACCCCCTCCCCTCAAATTTCCCATCACTGGAAAGAAGCCAGTAAGTTGGAAAGGTGCATAGGAGGGCTAACACTGGTTAGGTAAATAAGAAGAAGCCCCAAAAGTGATTTGCAATTGGTTCCTACCTCCTTCCTATCCCTCCAAAACTAAAAACAGCCTCTGAGCAGCAATTTTTAAGGCCAAGACAGAGAGAAAGCAGATACCCAAGTCCCCAAACGTGGCTTCCTGGTGCGTGAAATCCAGACTAACTAGCAGGCTGGATGATGGACGTGCCCTCGGCTAACATTGTCCCTTCCAGCCTGGCTCACGTGGGTCAGGGTGTCCATGAAAATCCCCGGACCACAAGGGGGATCTCTTTGGGAATCAGATTGGGAAGATTCAGGCGAAAGAGGGAAATGCCTGTGTAGAGAACCGAGGAGGGGGGCTGGGGGAGAGTAATCAGCTCTAAGGTTGCAGATTTAGATCTCAAGGCTGAAAAGGATATGCTTCCACCAGAGCATCCTGTAGCGCCTCCTGTCCTGCCCTGCCCTGCCCTGCGCGCGCACCGCACTCACACGCACACCCGTCCTCGCACGCGCACACACTCACACTGCTCCCCGCCGCTCTACCCTCTAGACTGCACGGGAAACGGCTCCTCCGGGGCGCGCTCACCGGAGGTGAGGCGACCCAGCCCGGCCCAGCCCAGCCTGGTACCCAGCGCTGGTCGCTGCCCCTGTGGGGAGGCAGCGCGGCCTTCTGGGCTCCGGAGCGCGCGGGTCGGGAACCAGGCGCGCGGCCGCTGGCACATGCGGGGACGGCCCAGGGCGGACCGGAGAAGCGGCGCGAAGGGGTTGGGGAGAGGGTGACGCCGGCTGCCCGCACCCCGCTCCGCGCCTCCCTCTGTGGCCCTCTTTCCCTTCTTCCCTTCCCACCCTGCCGCTCCCCGCCGCGTTTGGAACTCGCGTTTGGAAAAGGCACCGAGAGCCTGCAGGCTGGCAGCTGTGCGTGTGCGCGCCGGCGGCCTCGGACGCGGCCAGCGCAGGGACCTCGGCGCGGCGGGAGCGCCCCGGCGGGCTCTCCAAGTGCCGGCCTGCAGGGGGCGCCGGCGCGCTGGCGCCCCTCGGGGTCTCCGCCGCCCGCCTTCGCCCGGCGAGGAAGGGTCGGAAGGAGGACCCGGACGGGAGCTGGTTCCCTGCGCGCCTCTCTGGAGGGTCGGCGGGGCCCTCAGGCCGGTGCTCACCCGTAGGACCGGGACGGTGCTGTCACACTTGTCACCAACGACGGCCGGCGGGGCGTCGCAGTCCGCTTTCCAGTCTCCGCGGCTGCAGGAGGCCTCGGGGCGGCAGGGGGAGTTTGCCTCCCGGCGGGCTGGCTTCACTAAACTCAGTCATTACTAAGGGGTTGGGAGGGGGAGCTTGTATCTTCTCTCCTGGCAGAGCCGCGGGAGGCGTCGGGAAGTTTCCTACCACTCGAGGAACGAAGGCGGATGGATCCAGAGCCTTGCTTCCCTGCTGGGATGGCCCGAAAGTACCAGAAGTCTCGCTGGCGAGCAGCGCCCTCGGCTTCCCGGGCAGTCATCCCAAACGCACACCCTTCCCCTGGCTGAAGGAACCCCAGGCTGCCTAGGAAACGGCCCGGCGGACCTGGCGGGCCCCAGGGTAGAGACCCGGGCGGGGTTGGGGGGTACTCGCGAATCTGCTGCGGGCGCAGCGTCGGGGTGTCTGGTCCCTGCCCAGCCGGTAGGCCGCGTCCGCCTTCCCACTCGGTGGGGCTTTGCGCCCCCACCCATGGGAGTTGCCCGTTCTGCAGCAGAGTTCGAAGGGGAAAGTGGGGACCACGTTCCCAGAGGAACAGAGTTCCAGACCTCTCAGAGCACTGATGGGGACTCCGTCGGACCCACGGGTTCCGCAAATACTCCAGAGGGGTGCCCAGGGCCAAAGGTGCCTCCTGAGCAGACCTGAGCTTGTGAAACTCCGAATGGGTGTCCAGCTTCCTTTCTCACTTCAGAAGTTCAACTGAGCTTCGTGTAGTGTCTGTCCCCCACCCTGACCCGAACCCACCAGCCAAGCCGAGGCCAGACGTGTGAGGATTTTTTTTAAGACCCACATCTTGTAAATGTGAGATTTTTATCAGGCAGCACAGATTACTTAAAGCGTTCCATTTCTTCGCGATCCAATTTTATTAGGATTTACTCTCATTTGTGCTCCGCTTCTCTGGGGAAATAATGCTTTGATTAATGTAATCCTGGCCCGGGATCCGCCACATGCCCCTCGACCCTCTCCCAAGAGAAGGACCCTATTTGACAAACAATAACAGAGCAGTAACTCTTGCAATCTGCCCACACCTTTGGGGGTGGCTGGGGAGAGGGTGATACACGTTCACACGCTGTTTGCTAAACGCAATGGCGAGAGGAGGGAGTATGGTCTACATGAAGTGAACTTTTCAGGCTCAGAGCCCTGACTCCCAGCCGCGGGGGCTCACCGGGAGGGGCCCGGGCGAGACAGCTCGTGGGTGCGTGGGTGCCTGTGCGCGCCTGCCCTTTGGTTGTTCGGGGTGTCCGCCTTTGTCCCCCCGCCGCGGGCCTCCACGGCGGGATCTGCGCGCGGCCGGTGGGCAGCCTCGACCCGGGGCGCGTCCACAGCGCCCACGGGCGACCCCAAACACCTCGAGAGCAGATCTTAGGGGTTAACCAGGCACCGACCTGAGGCGCCCTGCAGCTGCCAAAAGCTCGACCGGAAACCTAGAACATGGGACCCAGTTCACCGGTTTTCCTCATCCATACATGCATCCATCCATCCCTGCATGCGTACATGCATGCAATACAAATCCCGGGACGCCGGCACAGAGAGCTGCGCCTCGCCCTTGCTGAGGGCTGAGAGCGGGTACCACCCTTCCAGCTCTTCCTCCTCCCGCGCAGCCCCGGCCCCCTCCCCGAAGGGAGAACAGCTCAATTACGAACAGGAGCCAAGGAACGAAATCCCAGGCTCAGAGGCGCCCGCCGTTGCTCCTCTGTTCCCGGTCCCTGTCGCGCAGTCCCCACCCCCACCGTCCCCAGCTCTGGGAGGGCGGGGACGCGGCGGTGCGAGGGGTCCTGCCCTGCTCCGCCGGAACAAAGCCCGCCGCGGGAGCCCGCGGCCGCGCACCGAATCAGTGACAAAGACAGGCGGGCGGCGCCGAGCTCCAAGCCTGCGCTCCTACGGCTTGGCGGGAAGGAGGCCCAGAAGACGGGGTGCGATTTGCACCCGGATTTTCCTGGGCTGCGGCATCTCGCTCCTGTGTACCCAATGACCTGTTAGGGTGACTCAGCGTTTATCTCTTCTCCTCCCTGGTGCCCCATCTCCTCTCTTGTCCTTTTCTGTCCCCAGTCTCCTTCACCGCTCCCTGCATTTTTTAATCCACCTCACTCCTTGTACCTTACCCGCTTCTCACTTTGCCCTATTTACCTCTTTCCATTTTTCTTTCCCATAGAAAAACAATACTAATTTGCCTTCTGATGGCCGCTCTAGATGTTCAAATCACAGTCTGAAAGACCTTTTGGGCAGTGCTCAGGGAGAAAAGGGGAGTAATGGGATCCTTTTAATTTTATTATGCAAACTGTGCTCTAAATAAAATAAAACGCCGTTAGAATGCTATCTAAGGAAGCCGAGCTTAGCCCTGGGGCCCCAAAAATCGCCAGGGATTCGGGAGAAGTCGCTTCTGGTGCCCACAAATCACAGGAACGGGGGCCGAGAGGAGGACCCAGACGCTGTGGAATCGGGACCTCAGCGCTGGAGACTCCAAAGCAAACCTTTCTGGGAAAAGTTCTCCTCTTACTTTCTAACCCTGAAAAGGAATTGCTGGCCAGACCCCTCCAATATAATCATAGTATTTTTGAATTTAGGATACTTTAATAGTCAGTGTTTTTCCAAGTGAAGTTTTACTTGTTTGTTTTGTGATGTGAATTAAAAATGAAGGGAATGCAGCCATTTGAACAATATATGCCTTGACTTCTAGAGGCTTTTTGCACCCTGATTTAATACTAAATTAACATTTGACGTGTATTACATGGCACTGTAAGCCTGAGCTCCTTCCCTTGGGCTTTATTGAGTAGCCAGACTCCCTACCAAAAAATCGGGGAGAGAGGTGAGCGTTCAAAGCAACATCAGACACGTAACTTTTAACTTGAGACTAACAAACTCCAAGCTGCCTGAAGCTACAGTGAGCAAGGTCACTTAGCTCTACCACCAAAGCGTCTACCAGATATGTTTATGCTAAAAGTGTATCACTGCAAACCATGGTATTTGTAGTATCAAATATCAACGAATACATTCGGCACCGTATTTTCAAGGCGAACAACAATAAACACGTTTTCTTGAAACCATCCCTGAGGCTGGCCATCCAGGGCCGGCGCTGGGTGTCTTAGGGCCTGGGGGAAGGAGGGAGATAGTGAACTGGATGTTTCAGCATTCACTGGAGAGAAGAGACCACAGAAGCATAATTTGAGAGGAATGCTGAAAAGAGCAGCCGTCAGCCTGACATGCTGCATCTGCACTCAGTTTCTCAGACAATAGCTAAGTTCAAATGTCAAAAAAAATCTAATAATAATAATAATAATAAACAGAGGTGCCAAAGTGCAAGAATTGTTTTCTGGGATGTATGCCATATGAATCTCTTATCCACCTCCAGACTACCCTGTTCAACCCAGAAAGGGATGCTGTATAATAATGTATGAGGAATGTTTGGCGTAAGGAGGGTCCTCAAGACAGAGAAAGCTGTTCAGTTCTCTTAGGACCACCACAACCTCAAAGAATCAAACCACTTTTCTGGTAAAGCTGAGTTAATATTTCTGGATGTTGTTTTTACACACGTACAAATACACACAAAACCCACCAAGCTGACCTTGGAATATTTTTCTAGCTAAGAAATGACCAAATTTTGTTAATGAATCATCATCATCATCATCATCATCATCATCATCATCATCTCTGGTCAATCAGCCCCGCTGTATGTTATCTAGCCCTATGAATTTAAATTTGAAGAGCATTGCACTCAGCAGGGAGGCAGAGAGGGTGGTGAGGGTACAGGCAGGAACAGTCCATCACACTATGTCAGCTCCAGCTTCCCTGGCAATTGGTAGCTTTCATTACCAGACTTGTCAGGTGCACACCCGCATGCAGCTCGAATGGGCAAACTGTTGGAAATGGGTTGTTTTAAAAGCATTCACTCGATTACCAACTTACTGTGCTTTCTTAGTTTATTTCCCACAATCTGAAATGCCCTATAGTTTAAAGCTGTCCTGTAAGTATCAGAAAGAAAGCTTCTTGCTTTCGGGTGAAAAATCATAATGTCTTTGAATGTATTACTCTTTGAAACCACCTAAAAACCTATGTACTTGCTCCTTTCCTGCAGATCAGACAAATCCGTTATCAAAATGATACAAATAATTAGGGGAAGAAATACTTCAGAAAACTTAGCAAGACCAAGAAACAACTCATCCACTGCCGAGACGACAAATACTTTTTTCCACCCAAAAGCTACTGTGGAAGAGCCGTCCCCTTTGTATATAACACAGAGTATGGGTTGACAGTATGCTTAACATTTTAATTTGTAAATGCTAATGGCAAATGTGCTTCTGAACTGCAGCGATATCAGAGCACCTTATCATTCTCAAATGGAAACAAATGAGTAAATACCCACTTTGTGTTTTGTACATTTGACCCAGGTAATGTTCTTCATTCTCTCGTTTGGCAAAAGCAATTTCACCATCCCCAACAATTAAAAGTCTGTAGCTTCGCTCAGCACTTTGAATCTTAATTCATACCCAGCTTGATCACTTCCACCCTCAAATCATTATAAAATACTAAAGCCATCTCTATAATACGTTAGTTCTTGTCAAATTAACTTGTTGCTCTACCCAGATTTCTTATTTTCTGTTTCTTTTACATTAAGGAACCTAGGACTATAGATATCATGAGGGGCAAGCATTTTATCTTTCTGTTTATTGTTTAATTACATTTTCAAAAAAAAGGAAAGTAAGTAGCAGCAAGACAGGAGCAATCACAGATCTCATGAAAAGTGGCACACAAAAATTAGGCTCTAAATATATATAATGATTGCCTCACCAATTTTTTTTTTTGCAGAATGTGTGGCTGAATTGAAAAGTTTCCTTTCTGCTTAATAATTTTTAAATGCATTTGGCAGCCCTGGGCATGCAAAGCAAGCTAGAGCTTTAAGACATTCGTCCACTTCATGTGGATCTGCCCCAGAAGTCTTTTGTCTGAAATGTCCCAAAAGCCAAAGAGAAAGCAATGTTTGGGCTCAAGTTACAGTTTTCTCAATTCTCCCTGTTTTATTAGCGCAAACCTGAGAGTACCTTTCCTGACTCTAAATGTGAGAGCTCGGGATGAAAAATCACAGATTAAAATGTGTTTGAATGTGCCCCTTTTGCTTATACTGTTCCCAGAATATCTTGACCCTCCTAGAAAACACACCACTTAGATCCAAACTCTGACTTACTAAAGTTAGTGTCAAAGAAAAACTTCTCCTGGTTGGAACCCAGTTGACTTGGAGCTGGGTTAGAAAGAATAAGGTGTCTTTTCCTCTCTTGCACAGGAACCTGAGAGCCATCACATAATGTGGCCCTTACCAACAGGCTCTGTGACACATTCACAGGTGTGTTCGGCTATTGAACCCTGGAAGCCAGCTTCTCATTTCCAGTCACTCCCGGCTTCCCTTCCCTAGTCACACTCCCTGAATCTCCTTGGTAAAATTCTTAATGACAAACTGACTAATTCTGAACCAGTCAGGATCTGCCCTTCACTACTTTAGGAAGTTTTCCACATATCTTTTTCGTCCTTTACCACAATAAAGTTTAGTCTTCACTGGCAGTATGTAAATATCTTTGAGACAGAAACCTTGTGGCTCTGTTGAAACTTTTCTTCAACTGGGTTAAGTAATGCACTAAAAAGTTTCAAACCCACAGTTACCTCTAACCCGTGGCTATTTTGTATTTTCTTTTCCCTGCCAAGTCTTTCAAGGATAAATCCAAAATCTTTCTAAAACCATAAATGGTAACAAGAATGAAAGTAGCCACTAAATATCAAATGGAGTAAAAGTGATCCTGGGCCAGTGGACTAAATCTCTAGGACCCAGAGTTGCATTTAGAAGTCAAAGCATGTATCAGGTTGAAGAACTTTCATTATTTAAACAGATAATACCTTAGGATGCATTTCGTTTTCTTGACTGTTAAAACAACAAAAACAACAACAAAAAACCCTGAAAGGTAGCTTCTTAAGTAGCCTATTAAATCCCCTTAATAATAATTTTCAAAAACTATTCTTGCCTTCACATCTCATTTCTGTTTTCCAGCCCAGAATACACTTCACTGAAATGGAGGAATAGTTTTTGAACTGTATTTCTTTCTGGGCCATTTCAAAGACATGGGCAGGTGGGGGATGGGGAAGTCATTGTCCTCATATTTTAAAACCCTGTGTTATGCAATGAATTCACTCCTCATTGTGAATATGCATAGAAAGGTAGGGGTATTTGTTCCTTTGGCAAGTTTGGAAGGGCAGATTTGCTTTTGAAACAGCTACATTTTACTCAGTACTCGCTAAGATGAGTCAGTGCGCCCCCTGCTGACGAGTCAATAGTGAGACTCCTGAGCAAAGTTTATTTTGTTCAGTAAACCGTGTCATATAAAATTAACAACAGCCAATAAAATTAGCTTATATGTTTCAACTGTAAAAGTCCAAAACAAAATAAAGCTAGTTTTAGTGGCACTAGAAATCTCTAGTTTGGCTTCGTCTCTTTGGCTGAACCAAGGTCCTTTTATCTAAAGCCCAGTGCACAAACATATAGCTTAATGTGACTAGTGTTCTTCCTTTTATTTCTTTCTCTATGGCAACCAATATGCTCTGCTCAGAAATGTTCCCCATCAAGGAAACAAATGATCTTCAGGGAGCAGCTCTATATGGCATCTGGTCCAATGGAGCACACAGAGTTAACCCCAGTCAAAAGCAACGCTGCCAAGCACGTAAACAAGGAGTGGAAAACTAGCGATTCTTAGCCCCCTCCCCAACTGAAACCTCTTCCTCCCTCGTTACAAACCGTTTCATTGATTCAGCATCAACTGTTTCCAAATAAATTACCAATTCTAAATTGCAAGGTGTTCTGTGTAAAAAAAAGCGCAATAAAATTCCAGCCATTGGATTCTCCCCCCTCATCATCACAGACGCAGCTTCCTTTAAAAGAACAAAACCAAGAAGATTTTAAAATTTTCTCCGGCCTCTTTCACTAAGGTAAGGCACTCAAATGTGCCTGGACTTGGCCTAGCTATGTCCCCCGGCCATGTTTATTTAATTAACTGCACCTAGCAAGTAACTGCACCCTCAATTTTTACAAAACCCAGGAACAGTGGCAAGGAGGGGACAAGTGAGGCTGTCAAAAATAGAAAACAAAGTGAAATCGAGTCTGCGATGCTAAAGCTCCAGTCTCCGCTGGGAATGAAGTATAGGGATGTCCTGGTTAGTTTTGATTGATCACCCTCTTTCTGATGGGCTTTCACTACCGAGCTGGGAGGCTGCAGCTCCCCGCCTGCTCCCCAGACACAGCATTAACCAGGGGTGCCCTGACTTCCTGCCTGGCTTCCTCCTCCTCCAGCTCTCTGCCTTCCCTTTGCCAAGTCCCCCTCCTCACTCCATCCTCCTGCTCCCAGCATGAGTCCCCCCACCCCAATCCAGGCAGGCACACACAATTCAGGACATCACCACTGGCTACAGAAATAGGGTTTCTTCCCCTCTAGTCCTGATTCTCTGGGGGGAAAAAAAAAATCCCAATCAAGAAATATTTATATACTGCATGCTTAATAATCACTTCTTTTCCAAGATTTCTTCCCCACCCCCCGCACCCCACCTTCACGATCAACAATTACAATGAATAGCATTTTCCCCCCACCCCTCCAAAGTAAAGTGGCTTTTGCTGTGTGGGGCTTTGGACTGAGTCCATCTTTTTATGTAATATTTTAGCAGGGTTGGATTTTTTAACTCCCCCCCCAACACATCTTCCCTTCCTTCCTTCCTCCCTTCAGACAGTTGCTCTGTGAACCCTCTCTTGTCCCAAGCAATGAAAATAAGCTCCCAAACCTACAAGAACATAAATAAATAAGCCAAAAAGGAGGGGGAAAAGAAGAGAAAGCAGGGAAAGAAAATGAAAAAACACTTACCGAGCAAACTTCCAGGGTTAGGTTTTTAAATAAAATGTGTTTTTTAATTTTTTTTCAAATAAGGTGACTGGATTGGGAGTGGAGGGGAAGGCATATTCTCAACTCTCCAGCACCGATGCGTCCTTAGCCTTCCCTTCACACTGACGCCTCGAAGCCCAGCTCTCCACTAGTCTATTATTTTCACCAAAATATATGAAAATGTATGCAAATGAAAATCAGCACTAACTGTTCTCCCCTTGTTATATACTTTGGATTTTTTTTTTCCAGACAAAACAATCACACTCGCAAAGGGAGGGGGCGGATGGGGTGGGGCAGCGTGGAGGGGGGAGAGAGGCCGGGGAGCGATTCGAGAATTAAGTACGACGAAAGGGGGGAGGAAGAAGGGGACAGACCTCGGAACAGAAGTGTATTTCTGTTATCGAGGAGCACAACGTTTTGGGGGGCTTCCCATACGCGCACACACACCCTCCTTGAAAAGAAAGAAAGTGGATCTGTTTGCAGAGGCGCTATCACGTTTCATCAGGCCACCTGAGACTGCTTTTGAAAGCGTGTACTGTGAAATTCATAGCAGTAATTTAGACAAAATCCTCACTGTATATTAATGAAAGGCGGCCCCATGGCTCTGTTCCTATCCTCCCCATTCAGTGTAAACAAAACCACGAGACTCTCTTGGTTTTTGAGCCGGATCCAAGCAAAATCGGCAGGAAAGGAAAACATGGGGTGCTGGCACCGACTATTCAAACGTCTGCACCTGGAGATCTCAGATTTATTCAATGAAATCTGTGTTCCATCTTTTATATATACTACATATACGCATACATAAATATAAAAAGCAACCTTTGGGGGACGCAGAGGAAAAAAATCCGTTCTGTTTGGGGTTTGATTACCACCGTCTTTGGTATCTATACCTTGGCAATAATGGCTTTGCTAAAACCTACCTACGATGGTATCTCACCCGGCAAGCAGGAGCTGGACGAGAGCCTACATAAATTCTACGCGTCTAGTGTTAATCTTGAGATCACGCAGGGGCCGCCTGGCTGAGGCTGGGCAGGAGAACTCCTGCTTTCACTGAGTTCACTTAACTGCGCTCGGCAGAGGCACGATACAGCGGGAGAGAAGGGCAGGCCCGTTCACATTTTAATCGGAGCGCACCGGCGGCCGCTCCTCGTCTGCGTTCTGGGCCGCCGCTCTGGCTCGGGACTGCCAGATGCAGGCGCTGGCTGGGGGCGGCGGGCGCAAGGCGAGCGCACCCGCAGCTAGGGGTGCGGGGTGCACGCACACGCACGCTCATTAAGAGCCATGTATTTATTGAATGTCCGAGTCGGGTTAGTTCATTGGAATTCCCCGAGGAGGGTTCAATTTGCCCTTGTTTTCGTTGCCACTTTCTCTTTTTTCTTGGTTCGCTGAGGTTCCTCTGTGCAGCGTTTCCGCTTGGCCGCATCCCCCCACCCCACCCCACCCCACCCCCGCTTCTCTCGCCCACCGGGTGCACTCCCTCTCCCATCCCTCTTAACTCTTTCAGCTGGGTTGGAGCTGAGAAAGCGTTTGTCGCCGCCAGCCCCATCCACCACTCAAATCCATCTGAGACAGAAAGGAAAGAAGAAAAAAAAAGCACCACCATGCCTAAGAATAGAGAGCGGGCAAACCCCCCACCGCTAATAACACACACACACACACATACACACACACACGAGGAAGCCGTGGAACAGAGAAGGGCGCGGCTAGCCGATTCCGGTTCTTTCGCCCGGCTTCTGCTACCGCAGGAATTCCTAAAGCCATTGGGGTCGANCGCTTCTCTCGCCCACCGGGTGCACTCCCCCTCCCATCCCTCTTAACTCTTTCAGCTGGGTTGGAGCTGAGAAAGCGTTTGTCGCCGCCAGCCCCATCCACCACTCAAATCCATCTGAGACAGAAAGGAAAGAAGAAAAAAAAAGCACCACCATGCCTAAGAATAGAGAGCGGGCAAACCCCCCACCGCTAATAACACACACACACACACATACACACACACACGAGGAAGCCGTGGAACAGAGAAGGGCGCGGCTAGCCGATTCCGGTTCTTTCGCCCGGCTTCTGCTACCGCAGGAATTCCTAAAGCCATTGGGGTCGAATACACTTACGATGAATCTATGGGGGAAGGTCGGACTGATTGCTTTTCAAATACATCGCACGGCTCCGCTGACCGGCACCCTCCAAACTCACAAGGGCACGCACGCTACTTGCACGAATCCCAGAGGAGGGAGGAGGGAGGAAGGGAGGGAGAGCGAAGGAGGGAGAGAGGGGGTGGAGGAGCGAGCGAGCGGCGGCAGCGAGCGGTCCGTCTCGCACGCGCGGGCACCGCGCTGGTCCTGGGCTGCAGGTTTCCCAGATGATGGCATCCGAGAACTTAAACAAAGGGGGCCGCAGCCGGCGCGCAGCGGCTGCGGAAAGTTGCGATGGCGGATTTCCAAGGAGCGCGGCCACGACCCGAGCTCTTGGCGATGCGAGCCCCCGCTTCCCACCCCCGCCGATCAGAGATGGGGGCCGGCTGGTGAAGGGAAGAAGAAACTTTGAAACCACTGGGGACACATCTGTCTATAGGTATTAGCTTGAATGGTACATCCGTGCCGCGCGCTTTACAAATCTCTGGCGGGGCGGGGGTAAGGGGGTGAGCAACCCAACGCGTACTAGGTGGGGTGGGCAGGTTGCTATTTTTCATGTTTCCCTCTTCGTTTTCCTTCTGATTCTCTTCCCCTCTCCCGTCCCTCCCTCCCTTTTATCTCCCCTTTCTTCCCCCCGCCCAGATCTATTGCGAACACCCAGAGCCGCCGAGGGAACGCCAACGTCTGGGCCGGACACTAAGAGTTAAGATGTGGCGGAGGGG
>NW_016806197.1:1310120-1365889 GCF_001698545.2 Rhinopithecus bieti
CCGCCCCCGCCGCCGCCGCCGCCGCCGCCGCCGTTGCCGCTGCCGCTGCGCCGACCCTGCACCTGGGCCGCTCCGGGCTCCAGCCCAGGCCCATCCGCCGCCCTCCCCTCCACCCAGAGACAGGCATGCCCGCCCTTGGAGGAGAAAACGCGGGAGAGACAGACCGAGGAGGCATTTTTGCAGTGCAAGGAAGGAGGGGCCAAAAAGTAAAAAGCATAATAAACACCCAGACTATTTTATATACATGTATAACAAACAAAACCGGAAGAGAAAAGGGGCGATCATGAGATCTCGTTTATACTGTGGTGGTGTTTCGTTTTGTTTTGTTTTAAAGAAGGGTGAAGATGCCTGACGCACCAAAACTGCACTCGTGAGGTTTTACCACCCTGAGATGACCTACACGGCAGCGGTGGACAGCACCTGCCTCGTCTTCTCCTCTTTGATAAAAAGAGAGAGAGAGTCCCCTTTCCTTTCACTTTCTCTCCCCAAAATAGCTGCCTAAAGAGATCCACGGAAACTTTATTTCCTGGGAGCGACCTGAGAGAAAACAGAGGCACCAGGTTCCATCAGGGGACGACACCGTGCTCTGGAACCCTGTTTTTCTTGGCCATATTAAAGTCATTTGGAAACAAACAAATCAACTCTGAAATGGGAAGGAGGGGGAAAGAAAACCGTCTCCAGGAAAAAAATAATTATATTGACAGCTTCTGAAACTAACAGACTGGATAGCAAAGCCAAAAGAAAAGTATCCTCAAAGTAACCTTGGAAATAAAAGCATCGGGAAGGAGCAGAGGGAGAGGGGGACGTCCGCTGAGGAGTGGCGAGAGGCCCCGGCCGAGTCAGGTCGCGGGCCGGCGGGCGGACTGGGAGCAGATCGGGGGCCCAGCCAGCAAGGCCGCCGAGCCAGGCCCGGCCGCGTACCCAGGCTTTGACGGCTGCCATTCAGGGTGGACGATGCCTAAAGATTCCACCGCTAATATTTTTTTTATTAATATTTTTATTTTTTATTTCTGGACTGACTCAGATAAAGGAATTTAGAAAGACTGAGCACCAGCCGCTGCACTTCTCTGGACTTCTCTCCTCAATCCGTTGCCAACTTTGATTGAATGGGTGCTGTGGATGTGATTATATAATACTGCCATTTCCAAGCAGTGTTTTTGGTAGGTTTTAATAAACAGACTTTTCAAAAGACGGCAATATAGAATTGTTAGATCCGTTGTTGATCTAAAATATTTGCTTTATATTTTCATTAAATGACTTCTTTTAATATTTTATTCAGAATACTTATGAACTGCTGCAAAACGGTAATTTATTTTTCCCCAGATCTTGTATTACGTGTTTTTTTCAGACGAGCACAAATCAAAATGAAATGAAAATATGGACAGTTGTTAGGTAATAAGGGTATCTTTTGATGTGATTATTTGATTGTAATTTAATTTGAGTAGTGATTCCGTAAGAGCTGATCGAGAAAATAAATTTGTTAGAATGAAATAGTCTGTGTCTGATGCGTAAACACTGTGTGGGAAGAAAAGAGTTCTTTAAGAAATATTTTTTTACTAATGAAAATCCTTAAGTAATAGCGTTGAGGAAGTAGAGCCTGCTCCACTTAAGGTACTTTTGGAAATCTAGAGTAAAGCATAGGCATTGCTGAGACAGCTAGTATTTTAACATAGTAGTCACTCCTCGTTAATCCATAAATTCACAGTATTTTTCTCTCCCTTAATTTTAGTGGATGTCTTTAGTGTTTTTAGGTGAGATTGCCTAAATATTAACCCTTTTCTTGGAGATACCTGTGTTTCTTATCGGAAGATTGAACGATATCACCAGTAAAAATGAGCCAACTGGTTATTAATGGTTAATACAGCCCCTCCCCCAAGTTCAGCTTCTTTTTTCTTCTCCTGCCCCCCTCCCAACATGTTCCTCTTTTCTCTTTTTCTCAAGACTATAGTTGTTGAGTCGCCTATAAGTCTTATAAAATGTTTTGATATCAATTACTTCCCGTCAATAACTATATGTAATTAAATTTAAATTATTAAGCTTTTGGGGTTTTCGTCCCCCTGTAATGAAAGAATATAGTTCTAAAATCCTGATTATGGTCCACACTGCATATCGTCTGTGCAATTACCAACTCAGACTTAAGGTTCTATATTTCTGTGTTTTTGTCTCTCCCCAGTATGATTCTATATCTTCTTTACTGGTGCTGGGGATTTTAGTTTTTAGGTCACCTTTTACATAAACCTTGCAGAGTGGTCACATTGATCAAGTTAATGTTTCAATATTTACAATGTGGGGAAATGAAAGTGTAATGCCTCAGGTTGTGAGTACTTAAGACGCTAAAGGCTCTGCTTAGTTGAGTCCCTATATATTGTACTTAAAAAAAAAAAGTATTTAGCAGTTTTAGAGCAATGATTTTATAGACCAATTTCCCCCAATCTCACTTAGCTGTCACTCACTTTTTTTCCTCCTTCTCTCATCTTCACTCCCTCTCCCTGTGATATCAATGCAGGGGTTAAAAAACCCAGAAAACTGTGAGAGCAGCAAGGAACAGTTATTTCTCCCAGACAGGCCCTGTGTCACTTTCATAAATCAAGCCCAGCCAGATGGCCATGTATTGGGTTGCATTATTTTAAACACCAAATCGTACTAAAAATCACAATCATTTTGATTTGTGAAATCTGAAAAAGGCCACATATATTAAACAGAGAGAAGAAAAAAAATGAAGACAAGAAACCACAATTTACTTTTCTTTGCCTTCTTGTTCCCTATTTCTCTTGCTGCTGTAATCCCTATGCCCAGCAAATTTACAACCTGGAGTGGGGTGGGGAGAAGTTCACCATTTTGGGGGTGTCTAGAGAGGCAAGCAAAGAAGTCCTCATGGAAAGCTGAGGACTGGTCAGGTTGTTTTTATGTGGTGGATACTACTGGCACGTGAGATGGAATCTTGTTTTTCCTATGGGAATGGTGGTGGTTGATTAGACAAGTAATGGGTCTATTAAAAAAATTTGGGGAGGTATCTACTTACTTGATTTAGCTGACAACAAAAGAGCTAACATTAGATTTCACACTGTTTTCTATTAAAAAGCAAACTTTGCTGATTACTTTGGAAGAATCCCTGATTTGGGGATAGCAGAGTAACTTTTAATTGGAGAAGCTAGGAAAGCAAACCCATTTTGTTTCGTTATTTGCATTTTATAAAGTGAGCTAATGCTTGCACTCCATTTTTTTAATCAACCCTTTGAATGTAATTACAAAATGAAATTCATGGTTGAAAAACAAAAGAGGGCAGATATAACTGAGAGGTTTTGTGCTAAGGCTTATATTGTTACACATGTAAATAATGAAAATATTGTTATATATCACCAGATCTTTTTAATGAATTTGGTCATTGTGTTCCTTTGCAGCGCAAGTGTCTTGTGCTTCGTAAAGAGCCCATTTGTTTCCTTCATTTCAATCCAACCCCCCCACCCCTTCCAACCCAAAGGAAAGTGACAAAGTTCTGTTCCATCAGCCTTGCTAATCCCAAGCTAGGCCCACTTACAGTTTACAGTCTCCTGTGGCTCTTGATCAGTTGTCCAAGCCTCCGTCGGTCACCTCACCGCCACAACCATTTTCCCCTGGCAAGTCTGTGCGATAAATCATTCAAGGTGTATTGAAAATAGTCACTTTGCTGTTGTTGCTCTGCATTTTTTTTTTTTTTTAGTACTTAGCCAAGGACTACTTCTTTGTTCCAGATAGAACTGTTCATTATTGATCTTAGCGATTGCCTCTGCTGCCCTGTAGCCTCCAGTGTTTGCTCATGACCATGCTCATAATCTGTTTTGTATGAATGGTTTTGAACATTCAGAGAATAATTGGTTCTAATATTAAATGCAGTATATACTATTGATAGTTTTATCGATAAGTGTAATATTTTAAATAATTTTAACAATTAAATTTGTTTTTTAAATTATATATTTGTAAAGTATTTATCCTGTTGAAAGCAACAATATATTGTTGTATTTATTCGTTTATTTTGTAATAAATGATCAACCTCTTCAAGCTAAATCAAAATGATACTTTTATATATTTATACAAAAATGTACTTTAAGAGATGGGCATATTTGCACTAATTTGTATGTAAATTGAGTAAAATCCATTAATAACTTGTAGCTTTCAGTACTAAATTGAAGGAAGAAACATTCTCTCCACATGGAGTTTAGTTTGCCCAAGTTCCAGGGTAATTAATCAACTCTAAAATGGATGCAACAAGTATTGGCACTGGATGCAGACTTGAAATTAATTATTTAAAAGGTGGACCTGATTGTTTTTTTAAGGCAGAAAGACAGAAATTAAAGAATTTGCTTCTTTCATGAAATGCACGTGGCTGGCTGCAACGATCAGAGCAGATGCTGTGTTTCAGTGATATCCTAATACCTGACTGTGCTCAGACATCTATGTTGTGAAAGGGAGTTGTAATAAGAGTTGGGCGTTTGCGGTGACCCAGAAGCAAGGTGATGTGAAAAAAGAAGAGTTGTGCTATACTGAAGAAAAAACTTTAGATGATCCATAAAATGACTGTGAGTGGAGAAACCCTTTGTCCTAGTCCAGCTACTAAGAGCATAAGCAATCAGCACAGGTGTTGTTGTTGTTGTTGTTGTTGTTGTTGTTGTTGTTGCTGCTGCTGCTGCTGCTGCTGTTAAGAGTGATGCATTTGAGAAGTGTGAGGCAACCCCTCAGGCTCTCCAAGTTCTGTAGGTCAGTTGGTCATCTCAGCTCCTCAGGGCTGCTGGTCTGAGGGCCTGAAGTTCACCCATGTGACCTCCTGGGTGCGGGATCCCCATGGCAGGCTTGACATTGATTTCAATAAGGAAAGCAGAGGGCTCTGCGTTTGCATCCTGAACTTTGCAGCCTAGGAAAGGAAATAGTGCGCTGGCTGGAGGAGCTGGGGGTGGGGGCAGCGGAGATAGCAGGACGGGTACTTGTGTAATCAGATTCTTTGATTTTGTTAGCCTGGCTCATGGCCTATTAATTAGATTACTCTCTCTTTCATTCTTGATTTCACATCCGTGTTTGTTCCTGTATCCTAAAATGTGGGCGCGAGCTTGGCGAGCAGGAGCCTATGATGTCACTGCCGGCCAGAGGCGGCCGCCTGGCCTTCTGGCGGGCTGTGGGCTGCGTTCTTGATGAGTCCGGTCTTCCTCAAGGAAGAGTTGGCTCTGGAAGTGACCTCAGAGGGGTCTGGGAAGAGGGCAACAGTCATTCTCGTGGCGGCACGATGTGTGCGCTGGTGTGTGCGCTTCCGTGCCGTGTGCATGTGGGTGCGCGTGAGCGGAGGGGAATGCGGAAATTCGCAGTCTGGACCCCGAAGCCCTAGGGGTACAGGCGACTGGGTCAGGTGGAAGGCCTGCCTCCGGTGAAAATCCGGGATCAGAAGAGGCGGAGGGGGAGGGGGACCTGAGGCAGCCGGGCGTCCAAAGCTCGCTTCTCTCCGGGGGGGAGGGCAGGGCTGGGCGCGGAGGTGGGGCGGTGGCGGTCGCGGTGGGGCGGCCGGGTCCCTGCTCGGCCCGGCACGGCCGGGCGGCCAGACTGTGGCAGCTGCTGCGGGTCCCACAAGTTGTTTTCCTCGTGGCGACCATTCAGCAAAACGCACGAACCTTTCTCAAAGATTTAAATTTCGCGGATGAATTACCATACACCGGTTGCTTAGCAACTAAATTCAAGCAGGGCTAAGAATATGCAAGCTTTTGTATTCTCATTAATAAAATGCCACTCTGACACAGCAACCCGACTTTGGATCACTGCAACTTCTGTAAAAGCCGTAGGAGAATACAAACCGATCCTGCCTTTCAATTACAGATCAAAATGGCTTGAAACGCGATGTTTTGTTCATCTATCTTCCTAAAAAGCGATGTAAAAAATAACGGCTTTCAAGAGCAGTAGTAAATTCTTTTTTTTTAAATGGAGTTGTCTACCGGGGTTACTGATAATTGTCAACTGAACCCTTTTGAAACACAGGTTTAAATAAACCTTTTCATAAACATTTCCACTCTCTCCCTCAGTCCCTCCTACCCTCTGATCCTGTTCTTCCCCAGCCTCATAATAACAATTATTATTATTATTATTATTATTCTGGAAACACTCAGGCCTGGGGAACCCTAGAGGCTAAAGGGCAGTCAGCAGAGTAATGAGCAAATCTGGGGGCTGGAGAAAGTCCAAGGAATTGAGGAGCCAGGGAAAGGGAAACTTCTGAAAGTTTTCTTGGAAGGTTGAGGGAGTTGCTGGAGGCTGGAGTCGGCTCAGGTTCCAGAGGTTCCGGCGATAACTTTCTGGGGGGCTTGTGGAAAGAAAGGTAGAAATGCTTGTGGGTCTCTGCGCGACAGTTTGCGGATTTTCCGTTCTGGGGGTGCATCCTCCTCCCGGGAGAGTTGAGTTGCCGCCCCCGCTGCTGACGGTGGAGTTCAGAGGGGCTGAGTTCAAGGCCTGGCTGACCCGGACTCTCTCTGAAATCCACCTCTCTGCTGCCCAGGGCCATGGAGTCCTGGAGCGGAGGACCAAGTAAAGACGGATCTGGACCCGTGACCCCTTGGGTCTTCCAGGACTGTGGCCCAGCCCACAGACTAGGGCCTGAAATTGATGTGGGGGACGTACTCTTGTTTGTCTTCCCGAAGGATGCGCCGCGTGGAAGGAGATGCGCAGACTGGTTCCAACTCATAACCTTTCGCTGGGGTCCCCATGTGCGGGCAGAAGAAGTCAGAGCGGAACAGTCTAGTGCACTGGCAGGGCTCATTGTTTGGGAAGACACCGAGGTCTAGGCCGCTGGGATTGCGGAGCGGAGGCAAGGCCGGAGGCGGCCGGCGGCTTTGTGGAAGTTTCGCGCCGCCAGGCCCTGCGCGTCTCACTGGGCGGTGGAGTTCTTGGGTAGCCCCCGGCGCTTGGCCCACGCCTCCGCTTCCCGCGTGTGGGAAACTCGAGCACCCTACAGGCACCGGGGTAGACTGCCTGTGTCTGGCCCGGTGACGGTCACTCCCCCAGGCCCCGTCTCCACCCGAGGACTGCAGGCCTAGGCCTACGGGGAAATCCCGAGACCGCGGTGTGCGGGCCCCGGCAGCAGGGCAAGGCAGGGACTGTGGCCAGTCCTCCCGCCAAGGAGATCGCACGCCGGCTTCGCTTCTGAAGCTGCAAACGGAGGCAGTGGTCAGCCTTAGAAAGATCCAGGGACAAAGACGGAACCCCAGATTAATCCCCATAAGATTCCTGGGGAGCCATTTCCCCTTCCCCCCTCACTTTGGCAAACAGGAGAACTTTAGAGGTGCCGCGTCCCCAAGTCAGCCTGGACTTTTAAACCCCACAACAGACTCCATTAAACCCGATTTCTTTCTAGTGAGTAGCAAGAAACAGTGGAACTTAAACAAACCATAAGTGGAAATATTTGATGTATTATAACATGCTCAGAGGCATTAGAGTTCGTTTTTTTTTCTTCCAGCAAAACATACATAATAAACAGGGAGCCATTTATTTACAAATACAAATGTCCTAGACAAGCCACATTCCATGTATGTAATTCATTAATGGAATTTGTTCCTTTTTTCTTCCTTTGGAAACAGAAATTTTAGCTTTTAAAATGGCTTGGTCTTGGGGAGGGGTGGGTAGGAGAGTAGTTTACCTGTTCTTTGAAAAGGGAGCAGAAGTGTCCAGCCAATTCCTGCTTTGAAAGAATGCTAAACAATATAAAATAACCTTTTAAAATAGAGAGGCTTTTGTTTTCTTTTTTACTCTTCAGAAAAGAAGTTTCTTAGTTGTAGTTGCTGTCACCAGAATTGCCCAGTGGAAATGGGTTGGTAATATCCCCCTAGTTGACAAGTGTGTGTGGTGTATGTGTGCACGCACGTGCATGTGAACAAAATTGCATTTTAAATGCCTTAAGCTGGATGGGAATATACGAAAATTGTATCTGTAAAATGTATTCAGTTGCCACAGTTTTAGAAATGTCTGTGGAAATGTGCCCACCAGCCTGCCTTCTTCCTGAGAGTTTATATCTAGGTAGATTGTTAGGTGATGACTTCCTAGTCACCGGTATGGCCAGGATCAGTTACCTGGTGAAACTGAGTCTGGTCTTTAATTCAAGAAGTTTTCTCTAAGGGAATCCCCTTTCCCTATAAGTTGATAGAGGGGTGTTGTTTGAGGGAGAGTTGTCCAGAGGAAGGTGGTGGAATCAAGTGTGAATTATCTATGTGACTCAATGAGCAGTGAATAAATATGAAAAGTGCAGAATACACCTGAGGTATGTCTGGGGCTTTGTAAGGTCCCAACACTAGACATGATTACATAGTACAAAAAGAATGATCACTGCTGCCCATGTTTCATTATTGTAGCTACAAAATAATGGAATGAACATTGAGAGGGAAGCAAAAATATTTTTACATTTTTTTTCTTTTAAAGAAAAGAAACAAGAGGTGTTCTGATGAGCTTCCTGGGAGACCACACATTAGCTCTGTCCTCCAGGACTGCCTCTCCGCATAAGTCAAGCCCATTTAGTCGGCTGGAACATTGTACACTGAAATAGAATAGGTGTTCATTTCAAATAATTTTCCCTGAGCCAGCAATAAAATAAAAGATGTCAAAACCCACCACCCTCACTGTATCCAGGTTTAGACAGGGAAACTTTGAGGTGTGAGTGGGGCTAGCCAGATTTGTTCCTTTCTGCTCCTATCAAGGTCTCAGAAGGAGGGTGAGTCTTTGTTTCACTTACATTTCCAAGGTTGACTACTCTCCTGCAGAGTTAAAAAAAAAATTAAATAGGTCTAATCAGAAAGTATAGTATCACCCAGAAACTGACCAAATGAAAAGAAATGTCTTAGTAGCTTGGTCTTGAGAATCTTTAGGTGACAATAGTGAAAAAACCATCGTAGAACAAAACAACATCTACGAACTATTTTAAAGTACCATTTCATGGGGAGAAATCTTTCAAATTTCAAAATTGCTCAGGCAAGCCTACTGATTCTACTTTGTACGCCTTAAAGATTTCTGCCAAGCAGGGCTTTAAAAACGTTTCCCTCCTGAAAGAAGGTCTTTAACTCTTCCAAGAACTATTTAATAGTTGTCCTGAATGTTTTTAACAAGAGAGGGATGTTAAGTGAGTAGCCTTGAGTCCCACACAGTCTGGAGGAGTAGAAGTGGTGGACACTCAAAAGGCACGGAGCAGCCTCCACCTGAAACGGGCTTTCTGCTTTTCAGTGAGGAGGGGCGGCCAAGGTCAGCAGTATTTACATATGTACCTGATCCCAGGGGCTTTCCTCTATTTATCAAAGAGGAGGGACTGCAGGTGAGGGGGTGGAAGTGAGGGGAGAGAAAGACCAAAAGAGAGATCAGTTACCTTTCCCCTTTGTTCCTGGGCCTTGAACTGGGGCTTCAAGGAGGAGAATAAAAGCCCCCAGGGAATGAAGCTTCCACCTCCATTTGCATCATCCTGACACCCCCGCCAGAAAACCAAGTGCTGGCTGATTTGGGGCAAAATGGTAACTTGAGGAATCCCAGTGTGAGTGTGTTACATAACATACAGAATCCTCTGTGGGGAGAGGTGCACTCACTTGATTTTCTCCAAATGACTGTGTGCAGGCGGAAAGCCTTAGAAAGAAGGAATGAAGACAGGTTAAATAGGAAGACTGTGGGGAAATGGGGAAACGTGTAGCCATATATGACAGGGCACATGTAAGCTTGTGTGCAGGTAAAGTTATACCTCCACCCTCTGTGTGCCAGAGCATCCTTCAGAGATCCTGCCTAGAGCTGCACCTTGGCTAAGTAGGAGTCCATACTTTACAATGGTGGTATGGTGGGGGCAGTGGTACCCAAGACTACTGGGACCTGGTTGTCTTGTGGGGCAGTAGGAGCCAGGTTAGTTCACGACTGTGTCATCCTCAACCAGCTCTTTTTGTCAGAACCCTCAAATCTTTAGCCTGGGCGGGCAGGTTACCCCCTCCTCTGTGCGCCCTGCTGTGCCCACCGCAGTCGCCCTGTGGTGGCAGGAGAGCTACTCATTCAGCAGTAGCAGTATTGCGCCGCTGCAGCATCCCGAGGTCACATTCAGAAAGCCGGTTCTTCCAGGACAGCATCGCCCCAATACTGCAGGCGGGGCTAACCGTGCTTATCTGCCCCAGGCACGGAGGGGAGATTGTCACCAACGGAAAAGAGCCTTGCAGAAGGGGAGCTGAAAGAGGGCGGTTGATCCTGGGCAGATCCCCTGCGCCAGGCCCTCTCTGCTGGGGGCGAGCCGGGAGGGAACCGAGGGGTCCGGGAGGGGGAGCTGCTGAAAGCGCGCAGGCTGACAAGCCTATAACAAAGGCTTCCTGCAAAACTAGTACTAAGGATCTTTAAAGGATCACACACCTTGCAGGCGTGTCCCCAGCTCCCGGGACGCAGAGCCAGCTGATTGTTCTCCCGGGCTCCGCAGATGTGCCCGGGTCGTCAGAGGTGTGGGGCTGGATGTCCAGCGTCTCGGCCTCGGCCCCTGCGCTCCCAGAGGCCTGCGCGGGTAGGGGTAGATGCCCGCGCCTGGGCCCGCGGGTCTTTGGTCATGGCTGTTCCCCGGGAGGCTCAGTTACGCGGCAGCCTTGCTGGGCAACATGCCTCGCCCTTGGTTAATCCGGGAAGGTCGCGGGCTGCAATCTGGCCTGACGAGGCAGGCCCTGAAGTTTCCCCGCTGGGCGAGCAGAAGAGCGTTCGAGAAGCCGGGAGCTCTGGTGGGGCTGGCGGGGCGTCTGAGTCACCTGAGCTACAGAACGGACGCCCCACGGACAAGCTGTGAGCACTTACAGCGGCTAGTTGGGCATTTCCCAGCAGCCAAGGCTGCGCACTCCGCCCCCGCTGAGGTCCCCTTTGGTTCCCGAGGACCCAGCTCCTCCCGCCCCTCTACTCGGCGCCCCTTGCCGCCATAGAATCCTGGGGCGACCCTGGGCCCCGACCTCCAGCTGATGGGTAGGAATTGGTGGGAAAGGATTGGCGCCCCAGCACCGGGAGAATGGAAGAGTTGAAATCAATGCAGGAGAACAATTGGGAAAAAGTAAGAAAAAATCACGCGGATGACCTCCAACTTCACCCCCACACCCCCACGGGATTCTGAAGGCTCCTGCGCAGGTCCTACAGGCGTCTAGGAGTTGGTGGGAGAGGCGCTGTTCTGGCACCTCGCGATCTCAGGAGTGGGGCTCAGGGCAGAGCAGGCGGCAGTGAGGAGCTCAGGGCCCGAGTTCAGGTCTAGGAGCAGGTGCAGGAACCCATCAGGCAGGAGTGTTGCTCGTCCCCCGACGAAGTGGGTGGTGAGAACACAACTCTGGGAAAGGGGTAGGCGTGGATGTAAAATATAGTCAGTGACTGTTCCCCTACTTCTTGGTGTCCCCTTTCTTGAACTCAGCCCAGGAGAAGCTCTGTAGCATCGCTGCAGACCTCCAACTTCCAGCCGCGGGCACCCACCGGCCAAGCCTCCCAGAGCCCAGGTCTGCCAAAGTTGGTTCAAGCCCTCAGGCCAGACCTCCAGACAACTTCCCTATCCACCCCCTACCCCCGCTGACCTAGGGTGGGCTAGGGCTTCCACCTCCCAAATGGCTGCTGCCTTGGGGCCTGCTCTGAAATTCCAGCCGGCGGGTCTGGCTTCGGCGGAGGAGGGGGAGGCAATGAGTGACACAAGCCCCCACCCCTGGCTACAAACAGTGCAAATGAGATGCATTTAGGCTGATCACGCTACTGTATTTTATGCAACTTAACGTGTCTATGTCTTGTCAACTCTTCTAGTCAGGAAGAATAGCAGAAAAAAACTTCAAAGATTTTCTATGTGTGTGTGCTTTCCAACTATAATTCCATATAGGGCGGTGGGGTGAGGGTGGGGCAGGGAGACTTGCTGACATGAACAACATTATATAAACCCTCCTAAAATGCAGTCTTAAGACACAAAGAAAGAAGTGAAAACAGGTGGGGATGGTGGTGGTATTACCTTAGACACCTAGGGGTTCAAAAACCTCAGTGCAATGAAATGGGCCTGGGGTATTCTCCCCTTGGTGCCTCCCTAGGGACAAGCCTCTTTGGCCTGGGCTATGGCTGCTGGTAAGAGACCTTGATGAAATTAAGTGGATTCTGGCTGGGAAAAGTTTAAAGCTGTAATATTTCTTTTAAAGAAACAAACTCATTTATATTTATTTGGGTACAGGGGACAGGTCCTGAGCAATGTGTAGGTCCACCTAGGGGAGTGTCAAGGGTGCCGTAGGAGGGGATAGGTTTTCTGACACAAAGGAGGCCCTGTATGGGCGATGGAGTGTCTGTTCTCCTCTGTTTGTCCATTTTCAAACAAGTTGTAAGTAGAGGAAGCTTGCCTCCAACTCTCACCAGACTCTCCCACCAGGTGTCCCGGGAACTGAGTGATGTGGGTCTCCTGTAAGGTAAGTGGAACAGGTGCCAGGTTCTAGGAGACAAATAGCTTCTGGTATTGTGCCCCAGTCCTGCTTGTGCAGTTCCCCATGCACTTTGGGAGAGCTCTGGAACTCCCTGTAGGACAGCTGGACAGGATCACAGAGTCAATAAACCCAGAGCCAGCACCACCGCCAGCCCTTCAGGCTTCTTTGCCTCTGACACCAGAAAGGGGAACAACTGATTGTCTCTGCCCTGTTCAGGGACTCTGCCTCCCCCCACCCCCATAAAGGCTTAATGGTAGGCAGAGCCCAAGCTGAACTTGTTTGCTGGGAGTCCTTGCTGGGAGTCCTTGCTGGAGGCAGCCTCTTGTCCCCTCTTTCAAGGGGTGTCCAGGGTCAGCTGGAAATTTGCTTGAGGGGAGCCTCTGGGTCCTCTGAGTTCTCAGGGTGCCTCTTGGTGCCCCAGAACAGAAACAAAATTGTTGTGGACACCTGAGGCTGTCCTCTTTAGAACTAGCTCTGGGGTCGACTGTCCACTTAGAGAAAGTGACTAGCTTCACCTTCAGGACTCAGGGCCATCACACATAAGCTGCCCACAGTCTGGGCCAAGCCAAAGAGGCTTGTCCCTAGGGAGGCACCACAGGGAGAATACCACAGGCCAATTTCATTCCACTGAGATGTTTGAACCCCTACGTGTCTAAGATGATACCATGCCATCCTGTTACCTGTGCAGGATTCCTTCCCTGTTGTATTTCTTGGCACTGCCTGAAGTGTGAGCTGCTCCACTGCAGGGCAATTAACTCTGACAAATAGAAATGGGGAGGGGGGATCATGTGCTTCACATCAAGAGAAGAGGCCACCCAGTGCTCAAAAAGTATCAAAACTTTTCGCTGCTTAGCAGAGGAGTGTGCTTGTCACTAGCAGCTCAGGTTTCTGCCATGCAGCCTGGGCATTTCCATACCAGCCTGGTAAACACATCAGAACCAGATGCTGCTGCTGCTGCTGCTGCTGCTGCTGCTGTAGGCTTCCACCTAGGAAGGAGGTGAAGGGGAAAGATCCCAAGCCAGGGACTTGAAGTTCATTGTTCCAAACACTTCTTGTGTCCTGAAGAGCTGAACTATGGGACATCGAGCAGAGATGACCTATATCAAGATGAGCTGCTGGCTCCTCCAAGAGCCCAGCTGCCCCCTGCCTGCTTCATGGTGACTAAAGAATTCCTACTAACTGCCCCCTCCTTTCTTCTCATGGACTCCAGCAGGAATTTATTCCCTTCCTCCCTCCAGGCCTTCTCCTCCTATTCCAGAATGAACGGGACTTCCATGTGGGATAAGAAGGGGTGTCAATCAAGAGGCAAGGAGGGTTGGCAAATCGTCTTCAGTAATAAATAAACCCGGCTACACAGTAGCCTTTACACCAATATACTGTTCTCAGTAACCTTTTCTTTTCAGTCACGTAACTTATGACAAGCTAAAGGCATTTCAACCCATGAGCAAAAAGAAAATTCAAAACATAGGCCTAATTCTTTCTTTCTCTTTGCTGTCTGGATTCCCCATTCTTCATTTCCTCACCTTCGAAACATCCCAATAGCCATTACCCCATCTGAAGAATTAAAACACTTGTTCCTTAAAATCTTCCAGGGTCTGCCAGATTGTCAGAGTAACTGAAGAGAGAAAGCACCCCTGCCCCATCCCAGTTCTGCATCCAAACCAAGTACCATATATTGTGTAACCACCATCATCAATTACACTTTGCATAACTTGGCAGAGCCAGAAAGGAAGACTCCATTATTAACCAGCAGTAGCAATAAACTTTACTGAGAAAAATAAGTTCAACATTGACCATGAATACCTACTGGAGAACCCTTTGAAAACATAACCTCTGCCTTTTTTAACCTCCTATTTTGGGGAAGGAGTGCGGTAAAAATGTTAGGTAGCAGAATTTTAAAACAGCTTGATTACCTCAATCGGGTTTGGAGTCCTCAACTCCAGTCATTAGTAATAAAGTCATTAATAGTCATAATTGGTACTTAATTGCTTGATCTGATTGGTGCTTTATTCCTGACTCCTTTTAGTTTCATGGAGAGGTACAGGTGGTGCAGTCAGTAAATGGAAGCCAGCCATTTGCAGGCAACTTTTCAAGCACAAGGGAAAGTACCTTTGTTATATTTGCAGACATGTGTCTCACACATTTCCCCCCTGCTTTTGGTAAACTATCTAAAAATAAACATTACAGATCTGGGTTTTAATTTCTCCAGATGGGATCATAAAGTACCTAGGAGGGGTGTGTGTGTGTGTCTGTGCGTGTGTGTCATATAGAATTGAGGTCACATGGCTGCTGGTCACACTGCAAGTCAAAAAGAAACTCAGTGCTCAATGCGAACGCAGAAAGAACTGAACAATTGAACCGCTAGTGGAATCCAGTATCTGGGCAAGTTCACTTCATTCCTTCGCAGGAAGAGGGTCAGCAGCGGCCAACGAAAGTTTCCCCTTCTCTTTGAAGAGGGAGGTGATGAGACCTGCCAGACCTTCCCACGCGCGGGCCGCCTGGGTTCTGGGGCTTTCGTGACCTCTTCCCTCATCGTGTTCCCCACCCCCGAACACACACACACACACACACACAATCTTCCTTACTCGGGAAACTTGGTTTCAACCTGGCTCCCCTTTTCAAAACCCCCTGAAGAACTTCCCCTGCAGGGATGCCCTGCGCCCACCGGCTGCGCCCTCCCTCTCCTATGCCTGCGCCTCCTGTCCGCTCCCCGGTGCTCTGCACTCACCCGGCACGGTCCTTCCATTCCACACACAGACAGGAAACCGGCCTCTTCGGGACAACATTTGAAACCACATTTTATCAACATCATCAAAGACCAGAGCACACACTTCGGGCTCTGAGCTCCGGAGCCCGCTTCTTGCAGAAAACCGGGTATGGGGGAAGGGCGGCAGGGGCGAGAAATCCTGCTTCCAACTGCGATTTCAGCTTTCTTATGGAAATGAACGCGACGGCCCGTTCGCCCCGAGCCCCCCTCCCGTTCCCAGCTCCTCTACAGCCTACCCTTTCCTCCTGCTAACCCCCGCCCTCCCCGTCCCCGAGTTCCCGCGGCGGTCAGGCTGGTGGGGACGCCCTCGCTCTGCGCCCAGGTCTCGGCGCGCGCGGAAACCCGGACCGTGGGCTCCCCTCCGCCCCGCGGGCCCGCGCACTGCATTAAATATTCATGGGGATGCTACTTTCTTAAAGGAGAACCTACGGCGCAGGAAAGTTCACAGCCAAGGAGAGGCACAAAAGAAGGTCTCCGCGCTGGTTCTGGAGGGAGAGGAGACGCATCCCTTCTCCTGGACAGTGCGCGTCCAGACTGGCATTAAGGAGAGGACTAGGGGATGGGATCAGCTATCGTCAAGTCACTTATTTTAGAGGGGGTGGGAGAAGAGGTGAACTTGGTGCTGGAGAGAAAGCAGGCTCCCTAATCACCCGTTATTTTAAAATTAGCTGTCGCATCTGACGCCCTAGGGTCCCCAAGGGCCTTTTCATAAGAGAGTCTGTTTAATGTAATTGGCTTTGGGAGCGAGAAAGTTTGCCCTGTGTTTCTGGAAACACGCCCACGCAGTACGCTTAGGAAACTTTACACTGAACGATTGCCTTGGAGCGGCTAAAACCACAACAACCAAACCTGCACCTGCCCCATTCTCTTAAAAACAGAGCAGCGGCTGTGAGCACTGGGGCGGTAAGGGCGGAGAAACGGGCTGTCGTGTGCGTCCCAGCTCTCCAACCCGCAAGTCCGGGACCCCTTTCCGCCAGCGCACCGCTGTCACTTGCAGCCAGCGCTGGCTGCTTGAGCCCGCGGCCGGGTCGCCCGGCTTCTCTCCGGGAGAGTGGCCAGAGCCTAGGCGCGAGCCCAAGAGGGAGAGCGAAGGGAAAAGAAGGAAGTTCTCCGCCGGCCGCGCAGTTCCTCCCGTGAGCGCGCTGTAGCCCTGGGCCGGGCCGACCCGCGACTGGGCCAAGCGAAATGCCAGCCGACTCCCGTGCCCTGTGCCCAGCCCCGCGCGCGCACTCGCTCTCACACACATTCGTACTCACACCCCACGGTTCTTTTTGTTCCGGGCCAGGAGCACTTTGACAAGTGGTTAGAAAGTCTTGGGCGCCATCTAACGGGAGCAGCAAAAAGTTGACGCTGGGTGGAGGTTAGCATCAACCAGGAGCCCAGGACGGGCGGAGGAGGTCCTCTGTCCCACTCTCTGCACTCCCGGTCTTGACCCCCTGCTTCCCAATTACCACCACCAAAGACATACACACACACTCGAGAACTGCGGAGCCTCGGATAACCTCCTTGCCAGGGCCTGGGAGCAGCCCTGACTGCCCGCTCAGGGACCCTCCCCTGCGCCCCAGGCTTGCCTGCCTTCGGGCGTTCCCTAAGGCTCACAGAAGAGGAAGGGTCGTTTTGCGCCTGTCTTAATACGGCCCCGGTGTCCTGCAAGCTCTCGCTGGTTTTCCTTTGGCCTGGGATGGAAAGTCCGAAGAGGCCCGGGGCAGGCGCTTCTGCTTTTGGAAAGGAACAGCCACGGAATTAGGAGTCTGCAGCCAGAGGGGCTTTTAGAGGAGAGAGAGGGAGTTCAAAGAGGATAATGGCAAGGAAGCAATTGAGGACTTGGTCCAGCAGTGGCCCCAGGAGAGCTGAAACCTGTGGGTCTCCTGGGAGGAAGGGGTTGTGTCCTGAAGAGCTGTCCTGGGGATTGGGAGCTGCTGTTTGGAGGAGCATCACCAGTGGTGAAGCGCAGGAGGGACCTCTGGAGAGGACAAAGGAGCTGGACACAGGACAGAGGCACCGGAGGGACTCGCCCATCCAGAGGGGGCTGGAGCTTGAGGAGGTGCAGGCCTCCCCACCAGGATTCCCAGCCACTGTGAAGGCCAGTGGTCATGGGAGGTAATCGCGACCATGTACTCCTGTTGGGTCAGGGGCACTGGGTGGAGTCCGAGAAGTTAGCAGAACAGGAGTGCCCCTGGCCAGATATGAAAGCAGGAGAAGGGTGGAGAGGTGCCAGTAAGGCCCAAACCCCTTCACCTGGGACCCCACAGCTGCCGTTGGCCCTGGAGTTGAACAGTATTGGGGACTTATCTTTATACCTCCAAGCAAAGGGTGAGGCATCGGGAGGTAGCTGGGCAGGTGGTTTATTCCAGGGGAAGATGACAGATCTCACCAGTCCATGCTCAAATCTGTTAGAGGACTGAGGCCTTCTATCTGTCTTCCTGTGTTTATACACAGATTAGAATACCTATTCTTCCTCCGTCACGAATGTTATGGAGGTAGAACACGATGTCAGATGTTCAAAACACTTTTTTATAGTAGCAAAATATGTATGACATATAATTTACCATTTTTACCCTTTTATGTGCATAGTTCAGGGGCATTAAGTACATTTACATTGTTGTGCAACCATCACCATCGTCCATCTCCAGACCTTATTTGTCTTGCAGATCTGAAACTCACTACTCATTAAGTAATAATTATAATTCCCACTTTCCCCTGCCCCCAGCCCTTGGCAACCACCATTCTACTTTCTGTCTCTATGAATCTCACTACTCTAGGGACCCCATGTTAGTGGAATCGCACAATACTCATCCTTTTGTGACTGGCTTATTCACTTAACATCTTCCGGGTTCATCCATATTGTAGCATGTAGCAGAATTTCCTTCCCTTTTAAGGCTGAATAAGACCCCATTGTGTGTATTTACTACGTTTGGTTTTTCCCATTCATCTGTCCATGGACACTTGGGTTTGTTCCCACCTTTTGGCCATTGTGAATGAGGCTGCTGTGAATAAGGGAGGGCAAATGTCTCTTGGAGTTCTTGCTTTCCATTCTTTTCAGCATATACCCAGAAGTAGAATTGCTGAATCATAAGGTAATTTTCTTTTTTGTTTTTTGAGGAATTTCCTTGGTTTCCCCCAGAAGCAGCACCATTTTTCATTACCATCAGCTATGCACGGGAGTTTTAATTTCTCCACATTCTCACCAACACACCAACACTTGTTATTTTTTGTTTCTTTAGTAACAGCCATTCCAGCTGGTGTAAAGTGATATCTCATTGTGGTTTTGAAACATTTTTTTTATAAGAGCAAATGTACAAATACAATGAAATAAGACTTGGCAAATTAGCTACAAGTTTTAGCAGAATGGATATATCCCAATACTTATTATAAATCTCTTTTAACTTTTGTTTTGTTGGGTTGTGTTTTTGGTTTGTTTTGTGTTTTTTTGAGACAGAGTCTCGCTCTGTCATCCAGGCTGGAGTGCAGTGGTGCAATCTCGGCTCATTGCAACCTCTGTCTCCCGGGTTCAAGTGATTCTCCTGCCTCAGCCTCCCAAGAAGCAGGAACTACAGGTGCACACCACCACGCCTGGCTAATTTTTTGTATTTTTAGTAGAGATGGGTTTCACCATGTTGGCCAGGCTGGTCTGGAACTCCTGACCTCAGGTGATCTGCCCGCCTCAGTCTCCAAAGTGCTGGGATTATAGGCATGAGCCACCGTACCTAGCCTCTTTCAACTTTTGAATCTAGCTTTAGAAACAGGAAGAAGAGAAATGACAAAGATGGAGGGGTACACAGAAAGAAACACTATTGGATGATTATGTCTAGGCCCCTGGTTCTAATCAGAAGCTGGAAGTTCAAAGGGCTATATTATTAGTGAGTGCTCTTCCTTCCTTTATTTCTAGAAAGTGACAAGAGATTCACTCTTTCTTAAGTGGAGAAGAGAGAGAAAAAAAAAAAGTTCCTTGTCTTCTTCCTGGATTCCTTGCTGTATTCAAATTGAAATGGAAAGAAATACTGGTGCCTTAGACATTGGCCATGTGGGTGATTGGTGGAAATCTTTGAAGTCTTTTTCCTAGAAAAGAGCTGAGTAATAGCAACTGTGCAAGCAGGAAGGTTGTCATTCTAGGCCTGGAATTCCCTGGTTTTGGAGCTCTCTCAGGGACAAAGTGCCCCTCTACCTCCTCACATGGCTGTATTTGCCATTACCCCACGCCAGGCTTACTTAGGATTTATGGGTAGTGTATCTACAAAATGCTCTATGATCCTTTTTCCCCTTTTTTATATTAGTCATTCCTTTTTATAGCCTTGGGAGACAGGTTTGTGTTTTTATTTCCCACATTTTAAGTGAAAGTATCCAGAGCGGGCACAAAATAATAAATGTAAACGACTGTGGAGACGGGGTCGTGGCTGCGGCTCCCAGCCTGAGCTTTGACTTGGCGCATCGAACCACACTGTTTCTTTCATCTGACAGGATGGTTGGCACAGGCCAGAGATGAGAGAAACCAGAGCAGCAAGCCTTGGCAGAGACCTCGACCTCCCTTCTGCCACCAGGCCAGCTTTGCCACTTGCTGAACCACTAGAGCTCTGTGCTGCTTTCACTCTTCGGGGTTCAGGGGGCTTGAAGGAAGGGGATTGGCAGCACCCTTGGACGAGGTGTTGCAGAAGCAGCACCCAGCACCTCAGTCTGGCCCTCCCCTGTAATTGTTGCATCTGCCTCCAAGGGAGAAGGGTGAAATGCACACCAGGAGTGCCGTAACTTAAGACAAAAGGAAAAATCGTGACTGTGGTATACACACACATACACAGTCATTGCCTCTTCCCTTGTTAAAGCTACTTCCACAAGAAAGAGAACCACACAAAAGGGTTACGTTTGGGGGCACTGGGACCCGGAGACCCTCTCAGCTTTCTGAAAGGGCTTTGTAGTGCTTGGATCCAAGCCATTTGTTTCTAGAGAGAATCACGGTGGGTAGGAGCTTGCCTTTTCCATTTGCAATGGCTTATTAAGTATAAGCATCTCTCTTCTCTCTGTTTACTGAGCGATTAGCTCTCCCTCCAACTGACCCTGCCAGGGGAGTGTATCCTTAACACACAGTTACCCTGCAAAATGCCCTTCTCATAAACCCAGAGACCACAGGCAGGACTTTGCAGTTCATTTTGGTGTCTTGTTTTTATATCAGTGGAGGATCTCCACTGATGGTGGAGCATACACTAATGCCACCCATATTTATACGGCTCCATTCTAGTCACAGTGCAGATACAGTGGGACCTAGCTGAGACAAAGCCAAGAGAGTGATGTGCGCAGTGTGTGTGGCCTGGCTGGGAGGCAGTCTCTGGGCTCAATTGCCATCACTGATTCTTTTGTTTTCTTTTTTTTTTTTTTTTTTTTGAGATGGAGTCTCACTCTGTCGCCAGGCTGGAGTGCAGTGGCGCAATCTTGGCTCACTGCAAGCTCCGCCTCCTGGGTTCACACAATTCTCCTGCCTCAGCCTCCTGAGTAGCTGGGATTACAGGCACACACCACCACGCCCAACTAATTTTTGTAGTTTTGGTAGAGACGGGGTTTCAACATGTTGGTTGGGATGGTCTCAGTCTCCTGACCTTGTGATCCGTCCGCCTCGGCTTCCCAAAGTGTTGGGATTACAGGTGTGAACCACCATGCCCGGCCACTGATTCTTTTCTAAGTTGTACAATGACCCTTCTTCCCGCAGAAGACTGTCCTTCCTGTCCTCATGGGAATAAGGACAGGTTCCTTCACCCCCTTGGATGCTGGCAGTTAAGTAATCTGGGAATTTGTAAGCAGTACAGATTAACCAGAAGCTGGCTGATTAGTAGCTGGTTGCGGGGCTGAATTGGCTGGTTTCTAGCAGGTCAGCTTGGTGGAAGGAGACACCAGCTGTGCTAGCAGACCCAGCCTTAATCAGCCAGATTCCAAAGGTCAGAGTGGAAACAAAATCATGCAATTTACCCAAATTTTAGAGGCTGAATTCAATTGTAGAGTTTGGTCTGGAAATAAGAATGAGTTATTTCCGGTGGAGTGGATCCTTTTTTCCTCCCTGCCAATTTCTCTACTATGCTATAGGGAAAGCCTAAGATATATTATTGATATTGTTATATAAATATTGTCTGCCTGCACATACTACAGCATAGGCTGTAATGAAATAATTAAATTGAACTACTTTCAACCTTCTGCATATCCTCAATGGAAACTTGGTGCTTTTATTCCACATTATGCTTTTGTGAAAAGGCTGCACTCTTACTATTCTAGTTAGAATTACTGTGTGACTGTTATATTTATTGTATGAATTTAGTGTTATTTAACACTTGGTAGACTACAAGGCTGAGGCAAATCCTGTATATAGAAGTTGGCATCTTGCCTAAGGGTTGGGATTTTTTTAACCTGCCAGTCACCCCATCCTTGCCACCTCCTGGTGAAGAATAAACTTCTCCTGTGGAATTACTGAGGGGGGCATTCTGGGTGGGTGGCAAAGATAGGTTGGAGCTCTGTTTGGTCCTGAGATTCACTGCATTATGTCCAGATTTGTGTATGTGTGTTTCACACAATACACAGCATACAACCCAGCACACAAACGCAATACACACACAGCACACAACACACTTACAACATGCACACAGCACACAAATGCAACACACAAATACAACACATAACACACTCACATGACAGGGCACACACAACACACAACATACACAACACGAAACATATACCACACACAACATATACATACAATCCCACATACAACACACAGAAGACCCAGCATACACCACACACACACACACCACACAGAGCACACCACACACTCAAAACACACATAATCTTCAGTACATACTCACACAATACACACGTGGCACACAACATATGCAGTACACACACCACACACATATAGATGGAGAGAGAGAGAAGAAACCGAGAGAGGAGCCTATGTCTTAAGGTGTGATTGGGCTCTGACCACAGTTCCTTCTCGGGCTGTTTGGGAGACCAGCCCTGGCTCGGGGATGTGAGCTGGTGCTGGGTAAAACAGCTGCACAGCCTTCCAGTCATCTGAGGTAACGTGTGGCTGTCACAGGGGAGGGTACATGGAGAGGGAAGAAAGCTGGTTTTTTTATTTTCCTTGTACTTGTTTTCCTATTTCTCCTTATTTTTTTCCCAATTTCTTTGAAAAAAAAAAATTGCCTGTCTCAGCTAGGTTAAGACAAACAACCAGAAGGAAGTTGTTTCCACATTTGGGCTGGGGCGTGTAAAGGTGGCTGGTGGTTGAGTCCTCTGGTGAGCAGAATGAGGTGCCCCTGAAGTGGGGTGCCCTGAGGGGCAGGGCACTGGCTGCACTGATCTCCCCTCCTTCCTTGCTGTGTGACCTCCTTCTGCCACTGTGGCCTCTCTCTGTTTGTTTCAGGAGCAGATCTCCTGTTCCCTAGCTGTGCTTGTGAAATTCATACCTACCAAGAGGTGCAGGGGATGTATCCAGGTTGCAGAAACCAAGTCACAGAACAAGTATGGGGTGTCTTCCCGGAGCATCTCTTTACCACATGGTTCTTTGGGGAACAAGCTAAGTAACTTAACTGAGAACTTCAAATTAGACGTTTATATTAAAACAACCACAGAACTACTATACAATAGAATACAAAATCATCATATGATTTAAAAACAAAAACTAAGACTTTGTATGCATTTTGTGACTATAGAGGGTGGCTTTGGGCCAATACCTCCTCCTTCTTATCCAAGCGTAAGCGATTTCTTCTGATATTTTGGTGGAAATTTTTGGGAGTGCTACCTTAAAGCTTATTCTTTCTCCTTTATGTGGTTCAGATTTAAGTTTCAGGACATTATATTTTCAGATTCATCCTCTCCCTACCCGCCTCCGCCCCCCACCACATAGACAGATTTGGGGCCACCTGTTCACTCCACAGCCAGGAGGATAGAAAGATTCCTCGTGCCAGATTCTCCTTCATTCACGTAGTCTACAACAATGCCCTCTCCAACGTTAGAGGAGGAGAAAACCCTCCCTTGGCTCCACTTCCAGGTTCTGTGCTTGGACAGAGTGCAGTCTGTACAAAGAGGAGCTCAGCTGGGGCCAGCTGGAGTGGAGACGGTGAGACCTGTTCTTCTAGGGGAGCAGCCTAGGGGTGCCCAACATGGTCACAAATCCTGCCTGATCCCAGACCTGCCCTGTGCCCCACATGCTGCCATGGAGATCCTTGGCCGCATCTGTAAGCATTGCTGGTGACTGTCTCCCTGTAAGTATCCACGTCAGTCCACTCTTACTTTCTCAAGTCCATTCTGACTTGTTTGCCTTTCCGTGCCAATGGATAGGTGCCAGCACACAGAAAAGAGAAAGACTTCTTCACTCCATTTTCCTCTTCTGTCCTAAATGTCAGGTTGTGTTTTGTTGGCCCAGTCCTCTGGGGGTTCTGTGCTGTCCCTGTGTTCTCTCAGCAATGCCTGAGAGCACCATGTCACGTCTTCTGTGGGCCAAGAGTTTGGGACAGGTTTTCTTTACCCTGGGCAGGGATGGGTTAAGAATGGCGGGCTTTTCCACTAGATAAACCCATTCAAGGCTGCCCTGTACCCCTAGGCAGAACTTGTGGAATTAGACTCATCACCTAAATGCTCTAAAGAGTCCATAAGACAAAGGCAGTGTATCAAAAATAACTTATTATATTCATCAGGTGAACATATTATTTCTTAAAGACTTTAGACCCTTAGAGGGATGAATAACATACCATTTATTTCACATATAAACTTCTTTTACTCATATATATTCTTTTCTTTCTGTTTCTTTCTTCCTTTCCTTCCTTCCTTCCCGCTTTCTTTCTCTCTCTCTTTTTCTTTCTTTCTTTCTTTCTTTCTTTCTTTCTTTCTTTCTTTCTTTCTTTCCTTCCTTCCTTCCTTCTTTCTTTCCTCCTAGATAAGGTCTCTCTCTGTTGCCCAGGCTGGAGGGAGTGGTATAATCATGGCTCACGGCAGCTTTGAACTCCTGTGCTCAAGCAATCCTCCTACCTCCATCCCCTGAGTGACTGGGACCTCAGGTGTATGCCACCACACTCACCTAACTTAAAAAAAAAAAAAAAATTTTTTTTTTGTAGAGATGGGGGTATCACTAAGTTGCCTGGGCTGTTCTTGAACTCCTGGCCTCAAGCAGTCCTCTTGCCTCAACCTCCCAAAGTGTTGGGATTATAGGCATGAGCCCCCACACCCATCCTAATCTTTTTAATATGCAGTGGTTACACAGAGGTTCAAAGCATTCTCTCTCTTTCTGTCCTCTCTCTTTCTCTCTGTTGCTGTCTCTCTGTCTCCATTTCTCTCCCTCTCTCTCTACACACATACACACACATAGGTATTCCTTCAAATCAGCTTTTCAATGGATTGTCTTGATTTTCATTAGACATAGACATAGGTGTATCTATAAAAGCTAATACATTTACCTAAATTCAGGAAAATAATCTTGATTAAAGTTTTAAGCGGTGGTGATTTGTTGGGAGGGTTCCGATGGAGGGTTCCACGTGGCTCACGGGAACCCATGTACTTCCCTGCAGCTTGAGCTGGTGCTGCATGAACACGTAGCTGGTGAGAACTGTCCCTTGGCCTCAGACGTGGGCGATCCCACTCTTCTACCCGGATATCCGTCACTAGATAATTATCATTGTTTCCACTCCACCGCCTCTCTTGGTTGCTCTTCTTTTCTTCTCTCTTTGAAAATGGAGAAAGATGAGTAAAACCTGGACTTTAAAGAAAATAATGAAGCAAGTTGTTATTTTGCTTATTGCCTAGTTGGTAGAGTTGGGAGAGTTATTGACCCACTGAAAGATTATTACAGCAGATAAAATCTCTTAAGGAATAGGTTTCTAAAAATACATACAGAGTGTTACAAAGTGAAAGGTTGTTTGTATGTTTTTCAAGTCTTATCTGAGTTTAAAATTTCAGGTATTGGCCTGACAAAATCAGCTTTCTGATTGGAAAATATTTCTGGTTGGAAAGAAAACTTGATTTTTTTTTTTTTTAAATGGAGTCTCACTTGGTCACCCAGGCTGGAGTGCAGTGGCATGATCTCAGCTCACCGCAACCTTCACCTCCCGGATTCAAGCAATTTCTCCTGTCTCAGCCTCCCGAGTAGCTGCAACTATAGGCACCCACCACCATGCCCAGCTAATTTTTGTATTTTTAGTAGAGACGGAGTTTCACCTTGTTAGTCAGGCTGATCTCGAACACCTGACCTCAGGTGATCCACCACCTTGGTCTCTGAAAATGCTGGGATTACAGGTGTGAGACACCGTGCCCTGAATATTTTTAACTGTGCTTTTCTTCCTTCAGCCTCACCTAGGCTCTCCATAGAGTGGATATTGGAATTAAATAAATATCCATAGAGTGAATGTTGGAATTAAAAGCTGTCCTGACTTTTAAGATCTCAAACATTGATGGTCAGAGTAATCCATGAATTCTATCGTCTTCGTATCTGACACTGTGTGACTAAAACACTCGAAATCTGAATTCAGAAACAAATTCACACTCTAAGTGTTTCGAGAGTTATGTACACCTTCAAATATGATTATTTTCTTTCCTCTTTAAATTTTAATTTTACTTTCTTCCTCCAGAAAGAACCAAGAAATATCAAAGAACAAAGTGGAAGCTTTGCAAAGAGTATTAGGATTAGAATTGAATACCAGAACAATAGGTGAAAATGACAGGTGATAGTAAGAGGAATATTGAATATGGGAAAATAATAACCATCTAAATGTAATTCTGCACCTAGATAGGTCCTAGGGGGAAAGTCATTCCCACAGCAGTTTGCAAGGCAAACTCTCCTGGCAGAGAGAGGAGATGACCAGCTTGGTTTCCTTGTGGAAAACTAGTCTTCGCTATGGAGAGTTGCCAGGATTAAGGAGAAGTACTGCAGAAAAGGAGCCTGCATTTCTGATCTGTGTTCAGGGAGAAGCCCACTACAAGTGCCCAGGGCCATTAGCAGGGCAGGATTGTCCTGGTGGGTAACACAGCAGCACGACACCATGTGTGAGCTGCACCTCTCCCCCAGGCACATCGCAGCCTTGGCCCTGGGGCTTCATGAAACAGCTTAAGAGCCTGGATTTGCTTTGGGCAACAGAAGCCACACAACTAGTTTCTGTTGTGTTTTGTTTTTGTTTTGTTTTTTTTCCCTTCTTCTTCAAATTGACCGTGCACACACGTTGGCCTCTCATTAGACAGGGCTGAAACTAGCAGGTCTTTCCTCTGTGGGAGCTCTGTGAGCAACGGGCTATCATACATGGAGGAGCTGGCCCAGGAAGAGTCAGAGAGATTACACAGAAGCTTTGGACTCTGTCCAGCTCACCATTCTCAGCCCATTTCTCTTCTTTTAGCACCTGGGAGACTCTAATAAACGCAATTCCCTACTCCCAGTACAGAGGGGGAAACATATTTCTAGGACTGTCTCATAGCCCTTGGTGTGTTTAATGTCGGAAAATCAGTGTGTTGTGTTCTAAAGTTGCAGACACCCAGAATAAATATCATTAAGGTTCTGAATGCTGGGAGGCTATAGAGGGTAGAAGTAGGGGGAAGTTTGCGAAAGGCTCCTTCACTGGTCGGAAGTCAGCATGTGCTTGGGATAGTGAGTAGCCTGGTTCCTAGGGAGATCCCTTCTCAGAATGGCTGAGCTTGCCAGTAGCTTATGGACAGAACTGGGAAAGGGCAGGAAATGGGAGGAAGATGGAAAAAAGAATGTTTCTGCAACTCTCGCTTCCCCAGGTGAGTTTCCAGTGGTCTCTTTCAAATTGCTGCAGATGAGGTAGACTTGCTCTTACCTATGGGGACTGATAAGAATAGAGACCATGCTCATTAAGTTACAGATGACACCAATCTGGCGTGATCTGTAGAGTGGACTACGGAAGGGGGGACAGGGAAGAGTGTGACTCTACCGGATAGAATGTGACTAGAATTCAGAATTACTTTGGAGTAGTGGTGAAATTCGAAACACATTTGTCTGGGGGTGGTATCAAAAGAAGTCTCTCTGAACAAACACAGGGTAATACCAGAGGTTAGATGCACCCAGCAGCAGTGGATGTCTGACCAAGTGTAGGATGAGAACTCGTGGAACTGGAGCTGCTGGCAGAGGAGCCCTTCCCTCAGCCCTGCACTGATTCTCTAAGAAGGCTGGGCTAACGTCGACACCACAGGGGACCACTGTGATCTACCCAGGCATCCAACTAATGGCTGTACATCAACTTAAGAAAAGCTTCTCTGTGAGCCTCAAGCCAACTGAAGAAGAAACCTGGAAGCTGGTTTTCTGAGGAAGCCAGAACGCACCGCTCCACTTCAGTACATCTGGCACTGCAGCTAATGGGGATAATTGCAGGGCACCCACGTCTCAGCTGAATTAGGCAAAACCCTCTAGCCCTGTAAAAACCCACAAAAGGCGTGGTGTTGTAAACTTACAAGGACTCTTCTCTGACTCAGAAGGGCCAAGAGCAGTCAGTCATGTAGTCTTATATTGCGGCAGAAGCACCAAGCTCCTTTGTGAGATGAGTTGGGCTTGAAGGTTGGACATCTTAGTGATCTTGTTATTGGAGAGGGACTTCTGTTTTGGAAAACCTAGGTGTTCCAAGGGACAAATAAGGAGAGAAGGAGAGGTTATTTCATAGGGAATGTGGAAGTGTGGGGTCATTGAAAACAGAGCCACTCAAGGTGTCTGATATGGCTCCTCACACACTTAGTGTGCACTGAGACCTGTTTGATGGGATGGGCAAGGGGAAAAGGGCAGCATTTTACACAAAATGTAGGACGCACATCCCAGTCTGTGACCAAAAAAAAATGTGATCGTCCATCCTTAACCAGGGTAGAAAGGGGGAAATTGACTTAAACATTAAGCAAAAGGATTTTAGGTTAAACTCTGTGTTACTGAAAAAATGTCTGTCCAGTGATCTAAACAGTAGAATACTCTCAGCTATGCAATCAATCCAAGCATTTTTTTTTTTTTTGTGAACACCACAGTTTATATGACTGAAGAAAGTCTGCCGACTTTCCTTCCTGCTACTAATGGTATAAACAGTTGTTAGAGGCGTTTGAACCAGAGTGACTCCATCTTGAATAGAGGCTGGATAAAGTAAGGTTGACACCTACATTGCTGCATTCCCAGGAGGTTAGACTTTCTAGGTCACAGGAAGACATAGGAGATCAGCACCAGGTACAAATCACAAAGACCTTGCTGATAAAACGATGCAGTAAAGAAGTCAGCCAAAACCTGCCAAAGCCAAGATGGCGATGAAAGTGACCTCTGGTCCTCCTCACTGTCCGCTGTATGCTAATTATAATGCATTCACACGCTAAAAGACACTCCCACCAGCACCATGACAATTTACAAATGCCATGGCAACCCAAGGAAGTTACCCTATATGGTGTAAAAAGAAAAGAAACCCTCAGTTCTGGAAATTGCTCACCCCTCTTTCAGAAAACTCATGAATGATCCACCCCTTGTTTAGCATATAATCAATAAATAACCAAAAAAAAAATGGGTACCCAGCAGCCCTCAGCTGCTCTCTGCCTATGAAGTAGCCATTCTTTTCTTTCTTTCTTTCTTGTTTTTTTGTTTTTTTTTTTGAGACAATGTTTCACTGTTGTCCCCCAGGCTAGAGTGCAATGGTGCAATCTCAGCTCACTGCAACCTCAGCCTCCTGGATTCAAGTGATTCTCCTGCCTCGGCCCCGGAGTAGCTGGGATTACAGGTGCCCGCCACCATGCCTGGCTAATTTTTGTATTTTTGGTTGAGACGGAGTTTTGCCACTTTGGCCAACCTGGTCTCGAACTCCTGACCTCAGGTGATCCACCTGCCTCGGCCTCCCAAAGTGCTGGGATTACAGGCCTAAGCTGCCGCGCCTGGCCTGTTCCTTTACTTTCTCAATAAACTTGCTTTCACTTTCCTCTAAGGACTCACCCTGAATGCTTTCTTGTGCAATGTCCAAGAACAGTCATGTGCTGTGTAACAACATTTTGGTCAACGTCAGGCCACATATACAATATTGGTTGTACAAGATTATAGTATATTTTTATGGTACTTTTTCTGTGTTTGGATATGTGTAGGTAAACCCTTTTGTTACTGTTGCCTACAGTATTCACTACAGTGACATGTTGTACAGGTCTGCAGCCTGGGAGCAATAGGCCATTCCATAGCGCCTAGGCGTGTAACAGACTATACCATCTAGGTTTGTGTAAGTCCACTCTGTGATGTTTGCACAACAACGGTTACAGGAAAGAGGTCCCGATCCGGACCCCGAGAGTTCTTCAGTCTCGCACAAGAAAGAATTCAGGGCAAGTTTGTAGGTGAAAGCAAGTTTATGAAGAAAGTAAAAGAACAGGCTGGGCGCAGTGGCTCACACCCATAATCCCAGCACTTTGGGAGGTTGAGGCAGGTGGATTACCTGAGGTCAGGAGTTCAAGATCAGCCTGGCCAACATGGTGAAACCCCATTCTACTAAAAAACACAAAATTAGCCGGGCATGGTGGTGCACGCCTGTAATCCCAGCTACTGGGGAGGCTGAGGCAGGAGAATCACTTGAACCCGGGAGGTGGAGGTTGCAGTGAGCCAAGATCACGCCATTGCACTCCAGACTGGGTGACAAGAGTGAAACTCCATCCCAAAAAATAAAAAAGATTTAAAAAACAAAAGCAAAGGAACAACAACAACAACAACAAAAAAAACTGGCTACACCACAAACAGAGCAGCCCTGAGGGCTGCTGGCTGCCCATTTTTATGGTTATTTCTTGATGATATGCTAAACAAGGGGTGAATTATTCATGCCTTCCCTTTTTAGACCATGTGGGGTAACTTCCTGACATTGCCATGGCCTTTGTAAACTGTTATGGCACTGGTGGGAGTGTAGCAGCGAGGATGACCAGAGGTCACTCTCATCGCCATCTTGATTTTGGCGGGTTTTGACCGGCTTCTTTACTGCAAACTGTTTTATCAGCAAGGTCTTTATGACCTGTATCTTGTGCCGACCTCCTATCTCATCCTGTGACTTAGAACACCTTAACTGCCTGTGAATGCAGCCCAGTAGGTTTCAGCTTCATTTTACCTAGCCCCTACTCAAGATGGAGTTGCTCTGGTTTACATGCCTCTGACATGACGACGCATTTCTTAGAATGTATCTCCATCATTTGATCAAGGCATGTCTTTAGTTGCGTAGATAAGGCTTAAAGGAAGAATCATGGAAGAATGCACGATCTCTGGAAACTTTCTTTCAAGAGGACTTTAAACTTACCCTGGCGTTTACCAGTGTGGGGTGATTTTAGGTGTGGAATTGCTCACCGTCCCCAGCCCAGAGCGGGGGACACTTGGATGGAATGGTTCTACCTGCCAAAAAAAAAAAAAAAAAAACTTTAAATTTCTAAAATTTGGGCAGAAAATCTCATTCATTTTTGACCTCTAGAGAGCCGCAAAGCATGCCAGTTCGTAAGGCCTTGCCTAGTCCCAGGTGCGTTCCAAAGAGAGTAGTGTAAGCTGTGCAAGAGCTTCGGAGCCCACGCCCAGCCGCAAGGACGGATGCCTCCATGGTCCGTGAACTTACAGCAACCCATTCACATTCAAAAGCATTTTATTTTCAGGCTTTAAATGGAGGCACTAAAAACAGTGTTAAAAGTGGGGAACACTTAAGAAGTGCAACCTTTTATTCTGAATAACAATTAGGAGCAGTTAGGTATTTAAATCATCTAAAATTTTTCTTTTGTAGGAACACCGCAAATGCTATACAGCACGTGCTTTTAAGAAGAGTGATGGGTGGGTACCAACAATAAGGAAGTGCTATCATTCATTATCTTTCAGGAGTGCATCCATTTCAGATATAATGCACCTGTAGTAACAATGCTGCACTTTAAAAGACATCTTTCATCTGAAAACACACACCTCGCTCTTTCTGGAGGCAGCCTTGCTCTGTGTGTGCGAAATGGACATATTTTTACAGGTTCTTGGGGGCAAACATAGATACTCTTTCAAGGGTTAGCATTTATTATGAAGGTCTAACAGATTAGTTTCTGTTGTGCAAGAAATCGAGAAGCTGGTGTGGGTTTTGAACAGGGTGCATGTGAAGCTCTGAGTGGTGAGATGAGAACATTTCTGGATAGAAGGGCAGCTGGGACCCCAGGCTGGTGGTAGGGTTTGCCATCTCCTCGTTCTTCATTCTGCCGTGCTTTGGAAGGCTTTCAGAACATGGTGAGGACATTTTCTGTTGTTGTTGATCAAGGATCTCTGAATCTTGGAAGGTACCAGCCTTGATTATGGGCAGAAAAAGTGAAATGTCTTTCAAGGCATGGTTTTGTTATCTGGACCCAAGAAAATGCTTATGTAAATCCCACCCCCATGAGAAGGAAGGAAATTTGAGGGAGTATCTGTTAAGATGCATCATATGGAGTCCTTGGTTTCAGGCCTGATTTTGCCACTCCTACCCCACCCATCCACCCACCCACTTCCTTCCCCACTCTCAGGAGAGTCACAGTAACCAATTTGGGGTTTGTATTTAACACCTGCAAATCTTGGCTAAGAGGCCTCCCTCTTTTCTCCTTCACCACCACCCTCCCTCTCACCGATCCAAACACTTTAGTCAGTGCTTCCCAAATCATACCACTGAAAAGAGGGGAAACCCTTTTCGATTCCATACTGCAAAGACCTAAAATGTTTGTTTTCAGCTGTCCTACTTGTAACCTTTCATCAAATCTTTTTTTTTTTTTTTTTTTTTGAGGCGGAATCTCGCTCTGTCGCCCGGACTGGAGTGCAGTGGCCAGATCTCAGCTCACTGCAAGCTCCGCCTCCCGGGTTCACGCCATTCTCCTGCCTCAGCCTCCCGAGTAGCTGGGACTACAGGCGCCCGCCACCTCGCCCGGCTAGTTTTGTATTTTAGTAGAGACGGGGTTTCACCGTGTTAGCCAGGATGGTCTCGATCTCCTGACCTCGTGATCCGCCCGTCTCGGCCTCCCAAAGTGCTGGGATTACAGGCTTGAGCCACCGCGCCCGGCCCATCAAATCTTGATGATGCTTTTTAAAATAAGCTGAACCTAGCTTCTCACAAATGTGTTGAGTCTTGCTGCTCTGCCACGCATGAGTGGAACTCCACGTAGAAGGCCCACCTCTTTAGCTGCAATAACAGTGAGAGCCTACTAGGAGCCAGAGGCTGCACTACTGAATGTTTTCCATGATGCGATTTAAACTTCAAGTGTACTCGCAAAAAAGAGATAGTATTGTAGGACTTTCTCCTTAGTTCAGCGAAGGGCCGGGTCCTTGTCACAAGGCCATGAAATATTAGGCTCACAGACACTTTGAAGGGTGAGAATAATGGAATGTACAGAGCAGAGAAGAAAAAAGGGAAACAGGGACTCCCTGCAAAGCCAGGGTCCTGCTACTGCGGCTTCCCGCCTTGCAGATTGAATCCCAGGTTCCACCCAGGAAAAGGATGGGCCAGGCTCCTCCCAGCTGCAAATAGGGAACTTCCCCATCCTCCACCCCAGTGCCCATTCCTCCCAGGGTGCAGGTCGGTTGCAGGTTCTGCCAGGGAGCCCCTCCCACCTGGCTGTCTCAGTAGTATTTGTATACCTTACAAATAGGAAAACCAAAGGTCAGAGGAACTGAGTAACTCAGCCAAGGTCCCGGAGCTGGTCAATGGGGCCAGCACCTCCAAAGCCTACTCGTCCCCTCTGATAAGGGCCACCTCTTTAAAATGATACAGAGTGTCCAACCCTGAGACCCACAGTGGAAGGGGCACTATCGTAGTTACATTGTCAGGTAACAGTTCTTCATGTTCCTACCTGGCATCGTTCAAAAAGGCACATAGCAAGTGCCAGACAAACGCTTGTTAACTTGAATGAGTTTACAACTTTCATAAACATTATAAAGTCTGGCATGAGGAAGAAGTTCAACCTGCCTAATTAACAGCTGTTTCTGATATATAGCAAATCTGTTTTTAAATAATCATTTCTTGTAAGTTTTGTTTTACTCACTGGCTTATGAGAACCCAAAGGGCAAGGAACAAATTGAACCTGAATGGCCTGCCTGGATGACAGGCAGGCAGCACATAGCAGTGCCTTTCCTTCCTCACCCTGCAGCTCGCGACCTCAAGGTTTAACCCTCGGTGTCTTACTGTGGCTGACTGTCACGGAACTCTCAGGTCCCAAGTGAGATAGCCAAGTGAAAAGAGCTCCCCGCAGAATCTCTGACTAGCCTGTGCACTGGGAGGACAGGGTGGAGCCACGGGAAGTTTGCACTGCTTGCAGTGGGGAGGAGCCTGGCCTCTCCTGTCCCTGGGTGAGGACCTGGGATTCAGTCCGTGAGGTGCAAAGGCTGTTAGCAGTGCTCCATCTCACTTTGCTGCATTGTTTTTCCTTTTTCCTTCTTGCCCAATAAATTCTTCTCCTCACCCTTCTATGTGTCCATGAGCCTGATTTTTCTCGGTCGTGTGACAAGAACCTGACTTTTCTGCAACACAAGGTTTTTCCTTCTTTTATTCTCTTTCCTCTCCATGGCCACAATAACATCTCAGAGGAGAGCGACCTCATTAGCCCAACTCCCTGTGCGAGGAGCAGCCTGTGTCTGATAAGAGAGGGGAAGTGGCATCAAGCATTCCTGTGCACAGGAAAAGTACCACCCCCGGAATGTTTCCAAGTACGTAAGTGTTTGGTGAAAAACACCTGCGTTGTTCACTCCTCCTTCTCTCTGGCTATCCTGGGTCTCCTGGCCCCGGCGTCAGTGCTTTTCAATTATGGTGGGAGGTGAGGGTCCTCTCATGTCAAACCTGCTGGGCCTTAGCAGGCATGCAGGGGCATAGCCCATCCGATATGTTCCTCCTCACTCAGGTAAAAGAGGCAGAAAGATTCCCACCCCACCTATTCCACCGCGGGCCACATGGGTGCATGTTCATCATGGACCTTTGGAATTCTGCTTTCTAATCTTGGCAAGTGCGCCCAGTGGTAGAATTTTCCAGGCAGAGTCGGGATGACTACGGGAACCCTATAAGGGAGCAGGTTCGAGGGAGCAAAAAGGGGTGAAGCCATGGCCTATGGAACCAGACTGGTCTAGATTATAACTTTCAAGCTGCTCCGGCTACTAGCTGTGCAGCCCTGAGCGAGTTCCCTCACTTATCTGAACCTTGAGGCTTCCTATCTGTAAGCTGGAGAAAGTAGGCTCTACCTGCTGAGTTTCTGTGAAGATTAAAAGAGATCATTTAGGAAGCAACTGGCACCACGCCTAGCACCTACTTCATATTCAGTAAATATTAGCTCCTCCTTCCATCCAGGGTCTTGTAGCTCTTTGAATCAGATCATTTTATTTACCCGTATATATTAGCCTTGAGGGATATCATTCAATTTAATATATTTTATATTCTTAATTATACATTCATTTATATCAACATTTTATTACTATATAATATACAGTAATTATATGTTAATATTTTAGTATATTAAAATCAATAAATATTTAATATTGATAGAATATATACCTAATGAATATATATTGGGTGTCTATTATGTGCAAGTCACGAAATCAGTCTTGCTGGACTTTTTGCAACCCAGGTGGCTTAAACATTTTGACCGAATATTCAGGCTTGTTTATTCAAAATTACAGCAGCCAGATAGCACAAATCAATCAGAATAGTAATTCTAAAATGTGATAGAAGGGTTTGAAGGCAACTGAATCCTGAAGAGGGGCTTAGGTAGGCAGGTTCCCAGGTGGCAGAGCGCGGCCATGAGTTTGGAAATGGGCCTTTGGTTGGTGTGGGGGCAGAGAAGGCACATCTCTTCCATCACCGAATTTCTGTTCATAGTAATTCAATGAAACATAAAATATTTATAGGAGAAAACTTTTATAGAAATCTTCTTTCCTCAGAGGATTTTAAAGGCGCAGTCTCCCCGACATCAAACATTCCTGTGAAAAATTAAAAATCCAGTCAATCAACCAGCTGTTTCTAAATATACAAAAATATGGCACAAACCATCTGAGTTTTTGCTTCTTGGTTGGAGATATACATTATTCAGACACAGCCTAAAGCACATTATGCTTATAGCTCACTGAAGAAGCAACATTCTTGAGGTATAAACAGGGAGATAATTTGTAGCAAAATTTTTCCATTAGGTGACACAAGCGCACACCTGGGCTCCGATCAAACCCCCTGATGATGTGAGCTGGACACAGTGCCTGAGAGGAAGACCTGGAGACCTGAGCAGCATGCCCTGAGCCTTCTGCACACTGCTGGCCAGGCACCCTTCACCTATCAAGTGACAGGATGGGAGAGAGTGAGTCATACTTCCCAACTCCATGATTTTGTCCTGCGGTGAAGATGGCCCATCACAGAGAGAGCAAGAGCATGGGAATACCTGTTGGCCTCCATGTGGGACAAGGACAGCCAACTGCATTGCCTCGGGATGACACCCTCAGGCTTATTCACTTCGTTAGTGGCAGAATTAGTGAGAAGCTGCAGCTTTCAAGCAACTGAGTCATTTTAGTATTTAATAATCTCAGTCATGAACATGTGACCATGTGAGATATTCATCCTTATTTATTTATTTATTTTGAGACAGAGTCTCACTCTGTCACCCAGGCTGGAGTGCAGTGGTGTGATCACAGCTTACTGCAGCCTCAACCTCCCGGACTCAAGCAATCCGCCTGCCTCAGCCTCCCAAGTAGCTGGGACTACAAATGTGTGCCACCATGCCTGGCTGATTTTATATATACATATATATAGAGAGAGAGAGAGAGACAGACAGACAGACAGAGAGACAGAGAGAGAGAGAGTCTCAATTTGTTCCCCTTTGAACTGCCTGGTTTGAAACTCCTAGGCTTCAATGCTCTTCTGGCCTCATTCTCTCAAAGTGCTGGGATTACAGATGTGAGCCACTGGGGCAGGCCAATTCATGCTTTAGATTGAGAGGATGCAAGGTGAGTAAGAAGACTGAAGAGGACAGCTCTCTTTGAGAGGCTTACCTGTACCAAGGCCTGTACAGTTCGACTGGGGGGTTGGCCAAGGGCATTCGTGTTATTTCACTAGATTTGACCAGCAGGCTTGTTCACAGAAAACCCCAATGTGTAAGGAGAGGGCAGCTCTGCAAAATTAAGTTTTATGGATGATTAGCAACGTATATGTGTGTGTGTGTGTGTGTGTGTGTGTGTGTGTATATACACCATTTTCATGTGCATTAGCATAGGGTTAGAATTTCAGAACCCTCCGAGTCACTCAGTCACTCAATGGTGTGCTCAGGGCCCCAGCTAACACTCTTCTGAAAACAAAATAAACACAGGTTGACAAAGATGAGTTAGAAACTCTCCTATGGTGAGGACGGTCCCCAGTGTGACAGGTCTCTTGTCATTGGGCCAGCTTCCTCTTGTGCTCAACCTGGGTCTGGATGTCACCTTGAAAAAGCCTGGGCCAGTGTCCTGAGCATTGAGCTACTTGGATCGGCTCTTTGGACTGTGGAGAAGGCAAAACCCACCACTGGGTACTGTGGCCGCACAAGGGAAAGGAAGCAGTCTCCGGGTATCTGCAGAGGGCAATGGTTGACCTACCTAAGGAAAAGAAATGTCTTGAAACAGAACTATCTATACAGATGCTGCATTGTTTTCAGTGAGGATGGTGATTGCACTGACTTCACTGAGTTGGATGATGATTAAAAGATGCAGCTGGGCTCAGTGGCTCACGCCTGTAATCCCGGCACTTTGGGATGCTGAGGCGGGCAGATCACCTGAGGTCAGGAGTTGGAGACCAGCCTGCCCAACATGGCAAAACCCTGCTTCTACTAAAAATACAAAAAATGAGCTGGGTGTGGTGGCGAGTGCCTATAATCCCAGCTACTCAGGAGGCTGAGGCAGGAGAATTGCTTGAACCTGGGAGGTGGAAGTTGCAGTGAGCCGAGATCGCACTACTGCACTCCAGCCTGGGTAACAAGAGCAAAACTCCATCTCAAAAAAAAAGATGCAGTGCGCACCAAGGGGTTTGTACTAAGTACAAGTAGGTGCTTCAATCGTGTTCGCTCCTATGGCATAGCTGTGTACACACCGTATTGTATGAAATTACATAAATATGGCGGGATGGAGGGTGAGCTGATGGGCCTCAGAATTTGGCTGTTGCGGTTAAGATCCTGGCTCTGCTAGTCAGCTCCATGGGGTTGGCCCATTCCTCAGCCTCTCTGTGCCTCAGAGTCCTTTTGTGTCCAGTGGGGTTTTGTGAAAGTCTCTGTGAGGATTAAACAGGATCAAATATGCATCGCACACAAGCTGTACCTTGTGCACAGCAAATGTTAGGCATTATCACTATTAAATTAAGAATTTTATGTAGAATGGCCTTTTTCTGCATTGACCACACTGACATACCACTTTAATCTAATGGTCTGCCTTTAAAAACTGCTTCCACATCGTTATATGAAAGCATTAGTTAAGCTTTTTCCTGTGATTCCTGTGAGATATATGTTGACAAGAACTTCCATTTATAGGTGAAAAAAAAAAAAGATGGTGAGTTCCGGAGGGTTCCTGGTCACAGCCCCATGGGTGACAGGTCTGCACCTAACAGTTCAGCTCACGCTCCCTCTTCCTCCCCTGAAGCCTTCACGAGTGCTGGGTCTGCATCCACCATGGGGTGAGGAAAGGGGATTAGTTCACCTGAGCTGTGTGGTCACCTCCTGACCCAGGTGACCCCATGGAGTCAACTGGTAGCCAGGCTGTGCCTTTCAGGACAGAATTCAAAAGAAACAGATATACAGTAAGAGTTCCTTTACCAAGATCATCGCTATTTCAGTGAAAAGCAGACTGTCCAAAAAAATCTGCATAGAGATCATTATAAATGACCCTACAATATAGACATGCTAAGGGGAGCTGGTCTTTCTCCCGTGTTGTTCTGGAGACTCAGACTCAGCCCGGCTCCCTGCACCCACAGGGGTGTGAACAAGCAGGGAGCTCCCAGGTCTCCCCTACGGCCGCCTTGTCCATTTTCTGGGCCTGGTGTTCTCTTTTTTTTCTGTGCATGTGCTCATCTTTTCCTTAACTGTACTGTTTTCCTGAGGGATTTTATCTAGAGCTTTACAAAAAAATCCAAATAAATCAGACCTCCAAGCCCGGACTGGGGCATCTTCACCATGTGTGTGCGCAGGTGTGTGTGTGTGTGTGTGTGTGTGTGTGTTTTCTCACTGGCCCTATCCCTCAAGCGTCATCCATACTTCACAGACAGCTGCACCTTTTTGTACTGAGCAGTCCTCAAAGCCTTTGCTGTGTTTATTTCTCTACAGGGGCCTGACAATTTCAAAGCCAATCAAACTTGATGGAAAACCGAGGGGTATTTTTAAAAAATCTTCACTACCAGTTGCCTACATATTTTAGGTAAACAACAAAATACAAGCAAGCTCTGCGACTCTCTTCACCTGGTTCAGTTCCTTTGGATGCTGTAATTTACAGGACTTTGCTTTCTACCTTATGGCTGTTTATTTTCCTGAATAGCCTTTTAGGAAGGACCTTATCAGAAGCTTTCTGAAAAGTACAGTAAATTATGTCTACTGGGTCAACTTTGTCTCCAGTTTTATTAATCTAGAAATTATAACTGTAATATTTCCTGAAAGTGTCTGATACTACGGAAGCCACAAATGCAGTAATTAACATGCAATTTGAAAAATTTATTCCCAGAGATCCAAACACAGTGAAAAACAGAAGAGCCACAAGAGACAAACAAACGCAAATGAGAAGTAATTCTGCACCCTATTCCTGCTGCTACTTATGTTACTTTCCACTTCCTACACCACAGTTTTTCTATTTAACCTCAGAGGTAATCGTTGGGTCTATTGGATAAAATATTGAAGAGGAAGTTTGTTCATCTGGGAGTTTTGAGCATTTCTGTAACTACTTAGGATTTGTTTGCTGGGTCAGAAATGGGCATAATCGAGCAAAGATGCATCCGACTTGGAAGGCCATGGGCTGAAGGCCAGCTAGCCCTAGGGAGCATGAGTTCTCTCCAGGAAGCTTCTAGAGTCATCTCCAAGAAGGGCCAGCACTGCCCTGCAGGTGGGCAGCTGGGGAAGATGACCAGGGACTCTGTTTCAGCACACAAGGGCTCTTTAGCTGGGCAGTCAGCACTAGGAACCCTGGGCGGCGGGGAGCAGGAACTCAGACGTGGAGACCAGGGTTTATGATCCAAGATTAAGGCAGGATTGAGTAAAAGGGTGTGGTGCTGGAAACTTCCTCCCAGTTCCAAGGAAGCCGGAAGGACTCCAGAGTCTCTAGCTGTGTGTTGCTTGGCCCTCTCATCCCCATACCTGTTAGACCCAAACCTGGCTGGGTGGGGGTCCCTGCATGGACCTTCTGCTCTCATCCCCTGTGTCTTGGAGGAATGAGGGCCCCAGCCACCTGCACCCCCAGGCCACCTGGTGCAATCCAAAGGACGTGGACTTGAGGCCAGACTGGGATCTAATTCCAGATGAACTAAAGAGCCCTGCAGGATCCTAAGCCAAAAATTCCTGAAACCCCAGAAGCTTGTGAGGGAGGTTCCATGAGATAACACAGCAACTTTCAAAGTTCAGCCCAGTTCTAACACCTGCATTGTTCCCCCATACTTTTGTAATAACTCTATTTTAAGTAGGTTTCTAAAATCCCCTGACAACCTCATCCATGAGTAGCACACGAGGCATCTTTAGGAAAGGCTGAGGTTGTGCGGCTGAATGATGTGGCTGAGAGCCTGGCTTGCAGCCAGACCGTCCCCTCTGCTCCGTTTCCTCATGACACTCCACTTCCCAGTCTCTTTCTCCTCCTCATTCTCTCATCGAAACTGGGTGAAGCCTGAGTGCTGACACCTGCACCCAGCATCTCCTGGAGAAGCCTGTTTGAGTGAAGATGGACCAATGTGGGATCACGATGGTCTCATATCCCGCAGCGGTGTTCCCTTCATCTGTGGGATCTGGATGCCTGCTTGGGTCACCAGGTCAGGCCCCTTGACATGGGTGCAATACAGATTGGTCCTCGCAGCTTCAAATCAAGGGACTCTGGCTGTTGGATGCTCTTTTTCAGGGGCAGTCCTAAATTTGCATTGCACCTTTGAATCCCTGCCCTAAATAGTCCAGTTTCCTCCTCTCTCCTTACAAGCTTACCATTAAAATCCCAGCACACCTGTGTCAGGAATACGTAATAGTCCAGAAGTAGAGGAATTGGGAAGGGGAGTTAACCTCAGATCAGGAGTGAGATGCCAAGGTTGGCATTACATTTTAGAGTTGAAAGGACCTGACTTTAGAGCTAAAGAAGGAGAAGCCAGCAGCATAAAGTAAGCTGCCTAAGATCACACAGCTAGTAAGAGTGAGAATGAAGAACCAGACCCCCAATTGTACTGAGTCTTTATTCCTACAGAAGCTGCCCGGAGCCCTTCCACCCAGAACTGGGGACCCGGGTCCCTGCTCCCCAACCTGGCAGGTGTTTAGGAATTGTTCATTTTGGTAGAGCCACACCTGGGAGAAAGGAAAACAGAGCATCCCTTTGCTCATCCATTTTTACCTTCCCACCTGGAATAGGGAGAAGAAGGAAGGGGGCAAACCCTCCTCCTCCTACAGCCCACCCAGCCAATCCCCAGGAGCACTGCCAGCCAGCTCACAAGCCCACTTAGTGGTGAGTGGTGCAAACTCCCACTCCAAGGCCCAGGATGAACCCCAGCCCCATGCGGGGAACACAGATACCCCTGCTCTCAGGCAAAGGATTCATCAATGCTGGAAAGGAATGGAGAATCAGTCAGTGATGACTCAGAAGTCAGTCTTTTTGTCTGCACACTGCTGAAATGTTTAGATAAAAAGTGAGACATCACCTCAAACCAGATGTTTATACGCATTTCAACCAAGGTTTAGATATTTGGAAACGCTGGGTGGATATGACATTTCAGTATCCCTTCAAAGACCAACACGTGGAAGCCAATCCAGACTTTCTTTCTAGGGCCTTATGAAGATAGATTAAGAGATAAGCTTGGCTGGGTTCGAAACCACAACTCATGTGGCTACTGAAATATCTGAGAAAAAATTGTTTTCCTAAGTGATATGAGGGACTGAATGTTCTTGTCCCCCCAGAATTCTATGTTGAAATCAAATCCCCAGCGTAACGAAATTTGGAAGTGGGGCTTTTGGGAGATGATAGTCACAAGGGTAGAGGCTTCAAGAATGTTGTGAATGGGATTAGTGCCCGCTTAAGAAGAGGGTGGAGAGCCAGCTCCATCCTTCTCCACCCACTGAGGACACATGGAGAGGTAGGCAGTCTGCAGCCTGGAAGGAGCACCTCACCAGGTCCCAGCCATGCTGGTCCGCTGATTTCAGACTTCTGGCTTCCAGAACTGTGAGAAATACATTTCTGCTGTTTGTACATCACCCAGTCTATAATGCTTTGTCATAGCAGCCTGAACTAAGATGCTTAAATGAAGATACCTTTTCCTGGGGATATTATTATTTAGATTAGAGGCACAAAAATATGATTATAGAATAAAATAAAATAAGTCTTCAAACCAGTGTGATCAACTATGCTGTCAAGTTTAATGGCAATAATTGTTAAGTAAAATTCCCATGTAGAATAGAAATTCTAGTGTCAAAAATGTAAACTATTTGGTACTGAGGTTCTATTACATATAAAGAGTTAATTAAGGACAGTCATATTTTATGATTATGAAGTAAAGCGTATCACAGTGGTCCTTTGGTAAGCCTTACTAACAAAATGTACAGATAAAAGTGTTTTAAAAAAAAGACACTTTGAATTTTCTGCTTGAATTTTGAATATTTTCCTTAGATGCCAGATTCAGAATAAGATCACTTCCCACTCTTTCTGTACCTTTTTCTGCTTGAGTTAAAATGTTTACTAAAAGGTAAGCATTTTGAAGGCTGTTACCACAGGATAAGGAAAGAATGTATTCCAGTAGTCCACTTTGGGGAATCAACATTTTTTTTTCCTGTTAAATTTTTTATGGAATTCCTGCTAATAGTATGATAGGTATCTGACAGCAGAACCAGAAGACAAAATAGATACAGAAAGTTATTCGATTAGTGATTGGAAGGAAGGAGGCCAGAGAGTATTCAGTGACTCCTGAAAATTCTCCCTATAGAGTGAATGCCAGTGAGATGAAACCAATAAGCTTTGACCAAAGGAAGACATCTGAATTCTAATCCAAGGAGCATGGTGAGCATGAAGTGCCACTGAGACACTCAAAAGGATGATTCCTCCCTGACACAGGAAAATTCACAGAACCAACACATAAGCGACAGATGGGCAGCACGGGCTGTGAGTGCCTGGTGTGCCTGGGTGTGCGTGTTTCCACACCCACAGAGGAACTCCGGGACTGCAGCATGAGTACAGTGTGAGCCCAGAGCAGAGCTTCGGGACAGCCCTGATTCTTTCCTTTCCCCTTTCCGGTGAAGGAGAGAAACTAGAAAGAGACCCATTTTTCCCCTCTGTGCCTGAGGATATGGCATTTCTGGCACAATAGAGAGGATCAGATCCTTAAGCCTGAAACACAGCTCTCTCTATAGAATTTATCTATATGTGATGTGTCATAGTCTATTATGGGTTTGTGTGGGGCTGGATCAGACTAATACCCTGAATCCAAGTCATCTTTCCAAATGAATCCAAATGCAAATATTGACTTGGAGAAGATTTCTCGGTAATGAATATAATGCAGAATAATGAACAGTAGCCAAAAAGAGAGAGGATGTAGAACCAATCAAAGGAAGGGCAGATGTTTAAAGTGTCTTTTGCTGTTCGGGACTGTGATACAACAAAAGCAATTATGTTTGTGCTCTCTCAATTTCCACACAGGAGAGAGGCACTTTGAGGTTTTCCAAGCTCTCATCGTATCTACACTTTGGGCGCTGAACAGGGAGGGAACCACGATGCCATGCTTGGCCAACAGCAACAGATGCCCAGCAAGTCCCGTGGCATAAGACAGACTTGAGGTGAGGGCACTCCTGACCACGCAGGTGAAATACACACATTCGAAAACTGCCCTTGTGCGTGTGTGTCTAAGTGGAGAAGCACATAGCAGGCAGCCCACTTAAATCCTCCTCTCCAGGATCACAAGAATCACAAGATGCCATAGTTCCAAATTGAAATGGAGACGATGTCAGGTAGCTTGTCCACACACTGAGGAAGGGAGGGAGGTGGCCTAGGCCTTTGTTGAAAATGGGCAGAGCAGCAAGATAGAGCTTCTAGTGACTCTATGATGGGAGACTGGGTGACCTCCAATTCTTTTCACCAATGGAGACTGGATAAAATAAAAATGCTATGGTTTGAGTGTATCTCAGTCAAGGGCCATGAACGATGTACACTGCTCATGTTTAGGTGACAGTTTAACAACTGACCCTTGCAGATCAAGTGAAGGCGTCCTTATGCTACACAGCTACATGGAAAACTATGGAATGGTAAAGAAGAAAGAAGAACCGTGAGCAGGAGAACCATTCCGTTTTATTCCTTATATGTACAAACATGAATAATTTGACATGATGTTTAGACAGTTTCCCCCTAACTTAAGTCTTTTAATTAAAATGAAAGGAAGAAAATACGCTTTAAATATGAATGCGAGAAGGTGTCAGTTGACAGCCCCCAGTCTTCCTACTCTTCTCTCACTGTTGTTAGTGAGCACAATAAAATCTCATCTTCTCCTGTCATCTTTTCATAATGTTTATGGTTGTTTTAGGTAACACGTAAACCATACTGAATGTGATATTCCCCTTATTACATGTCAGGGGCACATATTAAACTAGAGCCTGTCCCTTATTCTGCTGTTTACTTTTGTGGCAAATCAATGGATTTTCCTTGACTCACCGGGCAATATTGCAGGGCTGCCTGTGGCCAGGAAGGTAAATGCTAACTTTTCAGCCCGTGCCAAGTGGCACACCCTCGGCTCACTACCGAGTGAATGAGAGCAGTATATTCTGGACTGAAAAATGGGCTTGGATGTTGGCCCTAATAAATTACATGATTATTAAAATGCTGTGCAGTTCCTGCCCATATTATGTTATTTTACCTCTTGCCGTCTCCCCTGGTTGCCTGCTCCACTTTACCTCTGTTTTCTGTGTGCTTAACTTGTAAAATGCTAAAGAAGTTTTGATATTTACCTGTTTATGATTAAATTGCAAAATGATCTGCTTAGTTCTGTTCTAAATTAAGGTCTGCATTAAATGTCATAGCATTTATCTTTCATAAAATGAGACAGCAAGGACACTAATTTCCTAGGTATTCAATCACTGCCCTGTGCCACTGGAGAGACAGCCCAGGAGCGAGCCTGCCCACAGTTCACAGCTCACTGACAGCCCTGAGATGGAATCATAAAAGTCAATTAATCATTAAAAGCTGTTACAAGCACATATCGAACCAGTCTGGCACAAAATGTTAATCAGTCCAATATCAATATAATAAATTCCTGCAAATTGGGGCGATCGATATGTTTAGGGCCTAATGAATCAATTTGAGGGCACTGAGCTGCTCCTTGGGGTCCCCATGACACGGCAGCCGGGTGAGTGCTACATCTCTAGGCACACTGCCAACAGAGGTCACCTATCCTAACAGGCTGTTCACTTCAGCCGCAGTTACCACGGTGACAGCATGTCACCGTTACCCCAGTGTCCTTCTAGGTAAGGTGGAAACCAATGCATCACTGCCCTTGATGGATTTGTCAATAATACTTAGCAGGGGAGGGGGACTGCTCACATAACACTCGCAGGTCTCCAGTCCCCGAGCAGTTTGGTGTGATTTAATTGTCTGAAGAGGTGTGTGCTTCTGCATATATGCAGGAACTAAGCAGTGGTCACAGGCAGAGGGAGTTAGCAGTGGAGCTGACTGCATTTGAAAACCTTGGGAAAACAGTACAGAAAATAACAGGCAGCCAGAGCCATGGCCAGGTTGGTGTTCCATTAACCAAGTCACTGTGTAAGTAAGAAATAACCTGGAGCTTCTCAGATTAAGAATTTATTAGCTACAAAATTTTAATACATTACTCATGAATGGAAATGGAGTTGCGTATTAATGCCCCAAGGCTTAGACTTAGCAGCAACATTTCTAGACACCTGCTTACAGACTGTAGATGTTCACCAGGAAGAGTCCATCAAGGGAAATTTGGGGAGTCAGGAATGATTGGCGAAGCTCCCTCCCTCTTTCTCTCCTCCTACCTCCCTCTCCCTATCTCTCCCTTTCTTCCCTCTCTCGCCCCCTCTCCCATCATTCCCTATTACCTGCAACCTTCTCCTTGCCCAACAGAGCCACGACTCCAAAAGTGTGAAGCAAATAGGACACTCAGAAGGGAGATTTTAAGCCAGTCTCTTCATCATCTGTTTTTAAAAACCAGAGTTTTCATGTTTTAAAATATTTTATCTTTTGTTGCACCTATTAAAACTGACCAGTGAAGAGGGAGTAAGAGCATTCTGGTATTGCAGAGTGGAATGAAGCCTCTTTAGAGATCAAAGAAATCTCAGCTCCCGAGACTCTGGGGAATCGCCGTGTTCCAGAACCTTCACTGTCACTTACCATAAAACATAAAGGTTAACACTGAATAAAATAATACCCTGGCTGATTATTTGAACAGTCTCAAAGTACAACTTTTTCCCCTGGATTGCTGTTACAGAACATGTGGACGGTATACGCTTTGAGGTTATTTCCCACCGTTCTGCTGTACCGATAGGAGAGTAGCGGTCAGTCGAATCCCCAGCAGTGACTGTGTGCATCTCCCTTGCAGTCATTCATTCCCTTATAGTAAAAAAAAAAAAAAAAAAAAAAAAAAAAAAAATGGCAGCTATGGCAATCTGAAGAAATGTTAATTTCTACTAGCTAGTTATGTTTAATGATTTTTTTCTTACCTGAGAAAAAAAGGGAGAAAAAAATATTTTTATAATGGTGGTCTGAATTATATGAAACATCAAAATAAATTACTAATTCTCCACTAAAGAAATAACTATTCACCACATTGAGACAGGGTGATGTTAAGGGTGTGCAGACAAAGGTAATCCAGAGCCTCTGCTTAATTGCCCTGACACCGCGCTTAGTTCCTCCAGCGACACTCTGAGAGCTCAAAATCTCTCATTGTTATTAATTGTATTCCTTTTAGAATGTAATGTCATATCGCTGTAGGCTGAGCTAATGAAACATACCCATATTACCAAAATAGGCATATTTCTTTTTGTTCAACGCGTTCTATCAAAACTGTCTGCTAAAGACATTGTGTTAAAGATCCTTTCATAGTGTAATATAAAGAATATCTCAACTACCTCAACATTTCTATTACACAATTACTAAAATGCCCAGGAGGACTAAACAATATAGTGTGAATTCAGTTATCCTATAAGACTTTAGAAATATTGCTAATTCCTGCCTCCGATTTATGTTAATATTAATGCTAGATTACATGCTATGGCTTCTGAACAGCCACCGCATACCAATTTGTACAAAGGCAGGGTGCTCCCATGCACCGGTGCTATATGGCTCTATTATAATGAGAATCTGAATTATTTATCTCTATTTATCCTACAGGAGTTCACCTGACCCTAGTCCCATTTTCTTTTCCTACTGCACATCAATGCATGTAAACATGACTTCAGAGCTGCTGCACGCTTTGTATGTGCTGTTCTGTTTCAGCCACAAGGCACAGCAATAGGCAGTAGACAAAACGTTACACCACTAAGAGAATTCATTTAAGCATTTATTTGAGGTAAACTCTCCTAATTAAGTCAACTTTAACACAGACACGCAAATGGCACCAGGCATATGTGTCTGGCGCCTAAACATTGTCTGGTGAGCCCAAAGGAAGTCAGGCGGTGGCAGGACAAGGAGACAGTTAATAAATTCAGCCTCTCCTTCCTATAACCTTTCTGTTAGAAAAACGTTTGTCTGCGGGGGTTAAGAGGCTCTACAAGTTCTTACAGGAAGATGGGCTTTTCATTCTTTGGCTTGTACATATATCAGCTATATTAAGATTTGGTTCTGATTTTGCTTTGATACTTACTCAAGTTGGTCTGCTGAATGACCAGCAAGTTCCTTTCCTTGCTCAAGGAAAGGCCAAGGTGAGTTGGAATGACTGGAAGTCATAGGTAAGATTCAGATCCTTAGCTGAATGGCCCTAGTTTTCTGAGATGGGGAAGGTTCCAGAGGGCCTAGAGTATGAAACAGGACTTTCATGGTAGGTACTGTGGAGATGAAGCATTTGCAAAGCACCACAAAGCCAGAATTTCCATCAGAAGAAGAGCAAGTTGCCAGCAATTGGATTTGCAATATTTTAGGTAGCCCAAAGTAGCACATTAAAGTGGCACCCTCTCCTCTGCAGCTGTGGGGAACGGTTGGAGGGTCAACTACTTAGAGCTAATTATCAGAGAGTGAACCATTAAAACCCTCTTAGGTGATCAAATGATGTACCTTTAGTTCATCTGAACCTATTACAGTATAGTCTATCATATGTCACCAACAGGGCCACAGTAAAGTGTACATAAAGTAGGAGCCAAATGGGTATAGCAAAAAGTCCTGGAAATGTGAGTTCGTATTTATATAAAAAATCAACCACAAGATCAAGAAATAAAGTATTAATGAGTATGGACTGCAAAGGGCAATCCAGTGGAATGAATCCAGTTAATAACCAATAATCTGTGAAATGTGAATCTCAAACAAGAATATGAAAACATTAGGATGGTGAGACTCGGGCTTTGAGTCATGTATGATATAATAACATCATTTATAGTGTTCCTTATCTAAATCGTGGTGTAATATATGATATGGCACCACACTTCTTTAATACACCCTGTAGAAAGACAAATTCAAATGTATACTGAGGTACATCAGTTCCTGTCATTTACACGTCTGGTATATAGGATGACGTATATCACTTCCTGTCCTTTACACATTCCAAGCCCTCCAAGGCTGAAGCCCTTAAGGCTGTGGTACCTGGGGTGCAAGAGAGGGGCGTGGAGGGGATGAGAACCAGGCAGGTGAATAATGCAGTTTGGGAAGAGAAAGGCAGAGAGTGGGTCTCTGGGTCTGCTGAATTCCCAAGGACAGGCTTCCCAGTGAGCTCATGAAACAGGTAGGAAATGGAGCCGTTATTCCAGAGATGCTAGCCAGCCCCAAGACCTGGTATCAACCGCATGGGTATTTAACCAGCACAGACAACCGCCATCGCAGCAACAAGGTCCAACTGGGATGAGGATGGATTTGGAAATGAGCCTCTGGACACCTGGAACTCCTAGCTGGCTGGCTGCTCATGTGCATCCTGGTCTGTTAGCTCAATAACATGACCTTTCATCTCACACAATTGATTTTGTTGGATCCCACTCATAGCATCATGGCAGACGTCTACTACCTATTTTCTTTCTTTTAAAATTTCATTCTATTATAAGAGTAACACATGCAATTTTTTAAATAGACCATAGCATTTAGTACATAGACTATTTAATAAACTGCATACTTCCACTTTATGTATATAGTGGAAGTCCCTTTATTCTTACCCTCCAGGGTTAACTACTGTAACTGTCTGCTGAATGGTATGTCAGATTTTACTTACACATATATTAATATGGAACTGAAGAAGAGTTTTGTTTTAACAAAGTTAAGTTCAGTGTCTTATTAGACATTAATGTGTGTATTCGTTTTCTGGAGTTGCTGTAACAAATTACCACAAACTGCGTGGTTTAAAACAACAGAAATGTATTCTGCAAGCCAGAAGTTCAAAATCAAGGTGTCGGCAGGGCCATGCTTCTAAGGTTTTAAGAGGGAATGTGTTCCAGCCCTCTTTTCTAGTTTCTAATGGCTTCCAGCGATCCTCAGCCTCCTTAGCTTATAACTTCATCGCTCCAATTTCTGCTTTCCTCTGCAAGACGCCATCTTCCCTCTGTGTGTCTCTGTGTCCAAAATACTCTCTTATAAAAACACTGGTTCTTGGATTAGGGCCCACTCTAATTCAGTGTGAGCATCTTAACTTGATTGCATCTGCAAAGATCCTGTTTCCAAATATGGTCACATTCTCAGGTTTTGGGAGTTTGGACTTGAACATACCTTTTGAGGGGACACAATTCAACCCACAGCAATGGGAACATATTTGGCTGGTGATAGCCTTTGAAAGTCATGAACAAATAGACGGAAGAGTTTTTGGTTGGCTTGCTTGCTTGCTTCATTGGCATACAAACAATTTTCTATATTCATGCAGTTCCAGTTGGCAATCATTCCTCAAACAGCTTCTAATTTTTGTTTGATGCATAGAAAGGTCTTCCTCACTTTAAGATTATAGAAATAGAGCATATTCATTTTTTTCCTGTTGCATCTTTGACCCATTTGAATTTATTTTCATGAGAAGTAAAACAGAGATCCACTTTTATTTTTTCAAAGGGCTAGTTGACTAGTTCACAATCTGCGTGTAATACCCCTGCTTTTCTCCATGGAATGCCCTTTTTATAATATAGACAATGGATCAGTAGCTGGGTTTATTTCTAGACTGTCCATTGTATCTATTAATCTGCTTGTTAATTCCTATCCCTGTACAATGTCTCCCAGTTTTTATTATTGCAGTTTTATGGTGCATTTTAGTGTCTGGTAGAGATTGTTTTCTGTTGTTGCTCTTCTTTTCTCCTTCTAGAGTTGTCCTGGTTAATCCCAAATAAATGTTTATTCTTCCAGATAAACCTTGGTGTCCTTTTGGTGGCGTTAAAACAGGAACTTCTATTGGGATTGCGTTGGGAAGGACTGACTTCTTCAACCTGTCGATATCTGCCCTGTCCCAGCAAAGTTGTTTCTCCATTATGCGATTTTTTAAAGTCCTTCAGCAGATTTTTATAGTTTTCTCCATATTGATTTTGGACATAGCCTGTGTAATTTATTCTTAGGCGTGTCGTGTTTTTGTTTGTTTCTCTATTGTGAATGGAATCTCTGAATTACTCCTCCTCCTCATTCTCCACATCAATTTCTCCTCCTCCTCATTTCTCCTCCTCCTCGTTCTCCACATCAATCTGTTAGCAAGTACTGGTAGTTCTTTCCGCATCTGAAATATACGTCAAACCTGTCGCCACCCCACCACCATCTCTCTCTCTTTCTCACCTGGGCCACAGCTTTCCACCAATACTTTCGACTATCTATTTTCTGCATATCTGCCAGGTTTGGCTTTTTCAGCAGTCCACAAAATCATACCAACACTCCTACCTTCCAGACCTTCGGTGGCATACTGGACGTGAAAAAAGACCCAGCAGGCATCCTGTGGGATCCTGCCGCAGCCCCTTCTCCTCATCCTAGCTCTTTCCCCCATCTCTCTAACATGCCAAGCTCCTTTTCCGCAGATCTTTCGCTGTTCCCTTTGTGCTTGCTTCTCCGCCTTCCTCTGCCTCTTTGCATGAGTGGATACTTCTCATCCATCACATCTCAGCTCCTATTCCACCTTCTACGAGAGGCTTTCCTGGGCCACTCTAGAGAATGCAGGACTTCCTCAACCATCTGTCCCTAACCTTTCTAATTCCAACATCCCACCCCTTATTCTCCTGAATTCCTTCATAGTATTTGCCACTGCCTGAAAAGCCTTGTGTATCTACTTGTGTATTTGCTTTTTAGTGTATTGCTTATTTCCTTTAATTACAAAGCAACTGACTGGAGAATAACTACTCTCCTATTTTAGCTGTGTCCCTAGGGCTTGGCACAAAGGAGCTTCTCAAGTAAAAAAGCATTGAGCAAATAAATGGATGTTGCCTCTGCTTTTTTCTCCTGTCTTACATTTGCAGAATAAGAAGCTATTATTATTACTACTTTTTGAAGTAGCTATCTATTCCTTTTGCTTTTGACTAAGACTTGTTTAATCCTTAAGGAATTTTCCAGGTATACAATCCTATTACATAATCTGCAAGTAATAAAAATTTTGCCTCCTTCTTTCTACTATTTATGTTTCTCATTTTGTTATTTTAATTACTTCGACTAGTACTTCTAGAACAATTTTAAATAATATTGGTGATAACGGGGCCCCTTGACTTGCTATTGACTTTAGTAGAAACACTGCTCTTGTAGGGTTTTACTATAAAGCATGATACTATGATACCGATACTGGAATGAATGTGTGAGTGTGTGCGTGTGTGTGTGCGTGTGTGTGTGTGATTTTATCATGTTAAGAATGTATACACCTAGATCTATTATAGAAAGGTTTCTAGAAGTCAGGATTGGATATTGTCTTTATTAAGACACATATCAGTACTTGTTCAGGTTAACAAATGATTGGTGATTAATGTATTAATATGGCAAATTGCATGAATAGATTTCTTAATATTAAACTATTATTTCCTTCTGAGGTGAAGTCCATTTGGTCTTTTTCAAGTGTACCCTGCCATTTCTTTTTACTAATATTTTATTCAGGATCTTTGCAGCAACATACATGAGTACCCCCAGACATGGACGGTTCACTTTCTGGGGCTGTCATTGATGAAAATGTTTTGGGATGAGGGCATCTCTAGAAGCGAAGTTAAAAAAGAAAAGAAAAAAGAAACCAAGATTTAGAACTCATATCTTCACACAGGTTTATAACATGGTAAAACAGTGATAATTTTGTAGAAATAGCTCTGGATGAGAAGACGAGAGAGTACAATCATTATGAGTAAGAAGTAAAGAATTGTAGAAGAAAGATGAGTGAATTTTCAAGAGCACATGACCACCTTGTCCAAGGAGAAAGGAGCAGCTGAGGAATCTCCCACTGTCTTCACTCATCACTGTGACCTCATTATCCTCTATGATCTAATGATACATAAGCGGAGTAGGAGAAGCTGAGATCAACTATTCGAGCAAGAGTGAGGAAGATTTCCCTGTCTCCCGGCTGGGTAACCACTCAGGTTTATTGAAATCCAGTTTAAATATGGTTTCATTAATGATTTTCCAATGGTCTACAGCAAAGAATGTTAAGAATCAATCCTTAAGCTAGGCAATGCATAGAGACATCAGTTATGCTAAAATATTTAAATTATTTCATAAGAGTAGATAATGATGCATAGTAAATTGTGTCCTGCTGATAATACTAGAAAATACTTAGGCAAGATGGACATACATGTATATTTTAAAACAATTCTTTTTCTTTCTTTCTTTCTTACTCTTTTCTTTTTTTAAGTACTTGCACTTTTTAAAGATTCCTAGAGAACCAGATGGGTGATGAAAAAAGTCTCAAAATACCAGGTTTCACTTGAGATACTAATATTGGGAGAAAAAAGCGACACTAGAAATTATTTAGTTATTCTGAAATCTGTCACTTCTTGAAAACAGCACCAGAATTAAGAAATAAAATTAATTGTGTAACATTGTGTTCTCACATTTTCAATTCAGCTAGTGAATCATGAGGCCAAAATTACCCCAGGGCCTTAGTCGGCACCCAGGCCTCTGCCTTTCACCTGAGAGAGAATTTCCAAACTGCCTGACGAGGGAGAAAACCATGTCCATGGTCCCAACGATCCAGAGGATCCTAAGAATCTGGATGGGAATCCAGAAGGTATGCCAGAAAAGACCCACAGATGGTACCCTGGCACACAAAAGGAAGACTCCTTCAATGCCAGCCAAGGGATGTGTGTGCTACCGTAAGAAGCCAGTGTCATGAGATGAAGCTCGAAAGTGCCCGTGATCCAAGAGTCTCACCTGGTGCTTGCTGCTGCCCCTGTTCCGGCTGGTCATGGCCCTCTGTGTCTGTGCCTGCCCGTCAGCCTCTGCCCATGTCTGGCTGTGCCCCTCACAGCTGCCTGTGCCAGGGCACTGGCTGCGGGCTGGGCCAGGTCAGGTTGCCTCCCAGCTGGGCTCCCCACAGCCACAGTCAACTCCCATTTTGACATGAAGCCATTTAAATGGAAATCCAGTTTTACAAAGCGCAAGTGACTGGTAATGAAGACGTGACTGATGCTTATGCGAATTTTATTTAATTTTAAATCAATTGTGGATTCTAATTCATTAATAAGGGGGAAAAAGCATGCAGGAATGCCTAATCTCTTGTCATTATTCAAATACAAGAGAGTACTTCTTCATATATAATTCTTAGGGAAATTGTCAATTTCCCATTTTCCCTGAAAATCTATTTTTACAGAAAAATGTGGGCCCAACTCATTCTGTAAAAAATTAGATTTGGCTTTATTGGACATTACATAAACAAGGGAAAAAAAGGTTCAACCAAGCACTTGACTGAATTTTCACCATTTCATCATTTTTGTTATTATATAGATGGTCTAAAAATCACATTATGATCAACCAACAACTTGGCTTTGGTGATAATTAAGTATCTGAGGAAAATGTGGTAGCCCTTATGACAGACTCAAGCACTAAAAATGGGGTACAATAGAGGGACTTGGGGGTTCTTTATGGGGTTCAAGCTCTTCAGCCCATGTCTTCTTTGGGCTGCTCAACTTTCCCTGGGGTCAAATGAAGGTCAAGTTTGGGCAACGGTGATTGTTATAGCTCCCTTTGGCTCCCCTAAGACTTAGAAAAGCAAAATATCTACAGGCAGCGTCTTCTCTACTCTGTAAATTAAGCGGAAAGGAAAGAAATGCTACGTCTGAATTCTCTTTTCCTCCACTCAACGTGCCTTTGCATTCTCCTTATTCCACTGACAGCCATGCAATTACAGGCAGATCGCATAAACTCTCCAGGTCTTATTTCACTCATCTGTAAAATAACAATACCTACCTCATAGGACGAATGTGAGAGTCAGTTGAGAGATGATGTATCAACTATTGTGACGGTGAAGTGCTTAATAGGCTTCTAAAGACATAGTAAGTACTCCAAAAATGTTAGCTAATTTTACTATTGTACTTGAAGGAGATCATAAAGCTCTCCACATGGAAGAATGGTTTCAAATTTACTGAGAGTTTAACAAACAGTTGGAGTTTTTGCAAAATGAGATTAAGTTGACTTTAAGAAAGAGGATAACTGTATACAGTTGGTCCTCTGTATCCATGGATTCCACATCCATGGATTAAGTCAACTATGGATGTAAAATGCTCAGCAGAAAAAGAAAGAAAAAAGGAACAACAAAAAATAAATACAACAATAAAAAAATACAAATTTAAAAATACAGTGTAACAACTACTGACATAGTATTTACATTGTATTAGGTATTATAAGTAACCTAGAGATGATTTAAAGTATACGGGAAGATGTGAGTAGGTCATATACACAAAACTGGTCATTTTATATCAGGGACTTGAGCATTTAAGGATTTTCATAGCCCAAAGGGTCCTGGACCCAAATGCCCATGGATGCTGAGGGACAACTGTATGGTCAAAATGTGATACACGGGCCAGGCACCATGGCTCACACCTGTAATCTCAGCACTTTGGGATGCCAAGGCAGGCGGATCACCTGAGGTCAGGAGTTCAAGACCAGCCTGGCCAATATGGTGAAACTCTGTCTCTACTAAAAAGTACAAAAAAAAAAAAAAATAGCTGGGTGTGGTGGCAGGCACCTGTAATCCCGGCTACTCGGGAGGCCAAGGCAGGGAGAATTACTTGAACTGGAAGGTGGAGGTTGTGGTGAGCTGAGATCACACCACTGCCCTCCAGCCTGGGCAACAGAGCGAGACTCCGTCTCAAAAAAAAAAAAAAAAAAAAGAGTGCTCCATGGCCACTAACAGTCATAAGACATTGCAAGGGATGTGCTGAAAGAGAGATGCTGCCTGTGATGACCCAGGCAGCGGACAGAGTGGAACAGCAGAGTGGAACATAAAGCTGCACGTTGGGAAGAGAAATGTGGTGGGAACCATGTCCTGAAAGCCTGGGAGAAGAACATCTCCCAGCAGGTTCATGGCTGGCTTTGAGGACTTGAAAAGCCCTACATGCCCCCTGACACAGAGAAAATGAAAAGCATGCATTTATCCATGACTGTTTCAAGTGAAGTTGAAAAACAGAGATAAGGAGGAGAGTGGAGGAAAAGACATGGAAGAGAAAGAACAATTGCAAAGAGAGGAGCCATCTGAGACTTGGAAGCACGAAAAGCTGATTCAGGAAACTCCACCTACACTAGACCCAAACAAGTGGTCTCGGCAGAGAGAGAGATGGGAGAAAGGGGGAGAAGCTGTAAGCGACACAGAAAAGTGTGTTGTGTAAATAAATATGCAAATACAAGCTGATATATAATAATATTATATTAAAAATTTAAGAGCCAATTTTCAAAAAGTCTTTATCCTGAAATCAAGCCTATCAATGAAAGTGTACCTCTGACTGCAACACACCTGTCGATAGCTCTTTGGGTGTTCACGCCACCCATAGGCCCAAACCTGGAGCCCCACAGGCCCTCTCTGCCTCCAGCACCCTGGGTGCAGTCATGGGAGCCATCTCCTTCAGGGATTCGGAGCAGCGTGTTTGATTGCTATCACTGCACAGAGCAGTGCCGAGTTTGTTCATGCTGGTCGGGCAAGCATCAAGCACAGAATCAAGCGCATTGTAGGTGCTTGACAAGTGCTTCTTGAATAAACAAAGGAAAAGGGAAGGAGGGAGTTTGGGGCTGGGGAAGCCTCCATCGTAGCTGAGATCACTCACCGGCATCGCTGGCCTCTCCACCCTCACGGAAGCCAGCTCTGCTTCTACTCTTGCTTGCTCTTGCGTTCCCAACCCCAAAACTGTTAAGCACCATTTAAAAGCATGCTTAAAAAAATCACTATGTGGTGTGTGGG
>NW_016806197.1:1366155-1376789 GCF_001698545.2 Rhinopithecus bieti
CCAGGGAGCAGGCACAGGAGTTGCTAACAGATGGATAAAGATAATCTGCTCAGATTCAATACCTGAGTAGCTTGTCTATTTTCTCTTTCACACTTCCAAAGAGCCACTTTTTCTCTCTTATCTTTAGGGTTTGAAGACAAGACTCAAGATGTGTACTTTACTTATTTTCTTATTTTCTCTTACTTTATTTCTATGTAAGGGTGCTCCAAGCCTGAACATTGAGCACAGCCCAGGTCATATGCACAACATGACAGGTTGGGCATCTATGGGCAGCTACTGGTTTTGCTGGGGATGCCTCTTGCCTGCCAGGGTGAGCGCACACGGCAGTGAGCAGCCCTGTGCGACCCCACGGGGTGAGGATGCCATGATGTCAGCTTCCTGCTGACTCTGAGGTGTGCGACATTCACCGTGCCAATGCCACTGTCACCTTGCAGATCAGTCTGGGTTTGCTTCAGACAGAAGATTCTGGAATGTGTTCAAGCATTACTCATCTCCAGACTTCTTCTTTTTCTTTTTTTTTTTTTGAGAAGGAGTCTCGCTCTGTCACCCAGGTTGGAGTGCAGTGGCCAGATCTCAGCTCACTGCAAACTCCGCCTCCCGGGTTTACGCCATTCTCCTGCCTCAGCCTCCCGAGTAGCTGGGACTACAGGCGCCCGCCACCTCGCCCGGTTAGTTTTTTGTATCTTTTTTAGTAGAGACGGGGTTTCACCGTGTTAGCCAGGATGGTCTCGATCTCCTGACCTCGTGATCCACCCGTCTCGGCCTCCCAAAGTGCTGGGATTACAGGCTTGAGCCACCGTGCCCGGCCCAGACTTTTTCAACCCAATAAATTTTCATACTACTTGAATTATTACACTCAAGATGCGTGTTTTTATTTCATTTACCTAGATTGAAAAGAAGAACGTAGTGGGCTTACTGACTAAATAGCCACAGGATTGCAAACCACTTGGATGCAGGGCAATTGAAACGCAGCTTTGTTGGGCCTTGTTCTCCAGCCCGCAGCCAGAGGCAGCGCTTGTGGCTGTGACAGGCCATGCAGACATGGGCCTGTTGGTTTTTTATTTATTTTAAAGAATAGAATCCCCAGCTGGTTTCTTGCAGTATTACACACATCCCTTGGCTGGTGTTGAAGGAGTCTTCCTTTTGTATCCCAGGGTACCATCTGTAGGTCTTTTCTGGCATATCTTCTGGATTCCTATCCAGATTCTCAGGGGGTCCTCTGGACTCTGTTGGGACCATGGACATGGTTTTCTCCCTCATCAGGCAGTTTGGAAATTCCTTCTCAGGTGAAAGGCAGAGGCTTGGGCACTGACGGAGGCCCTGGGGTAACTGTCTTAATGTTCCCGACATCATCCTCTATGTCTATCAGAGCTCAAAATGCAGGTCTATCAGAAGACTCAGGTGGCCAGTGCTGAAGTCGCCACTTGGTCCAGGAATCGTGCAATCAAAGGCTGTGCTGTGGGATTTAACACCAGACAGAGCACTCAGGAAAATGTATGTGAATAAGGTTGGTTCACCAAGGCCCAGATGAGAGTTACGATCTTCAGCACTGGCATTTTTAAAACCTTTTCACTGAAGTATAACACACATACAGAAAACGTACCCCTACCTATGCACCCTGAATATAGAACCTGATATATCTTCACATCGTTATGTTTACATTCTTGTTATTGGGATGAAAGGCTCTGTACATACTTTGAAAATAAACAAAAGCTAAGCACATTTGATTATCTATTGTTAAAATGAAAAAAAAAAAAAAAAACATAGAAGTATACATAGCTTTTGCCTTTTAGGGGAGGCTCATTCACAGTGAATGTCCAGTTTCTGGATCTGGGAAACCCCTGGAAGATACGGAAAAGGCAGCTAGCTTTTCTATTGTCTCTCACGTTCTGTTTTCTTTCCAACTCTCTGTGAAAGCCACATAGTTATTTATACTCTCTGCATATGTTCTCGAGATATTTTTATTTAGTAAGAAAGCAATATCAGTGAGCATCTCTGTTTTATTAAGTTTGTCAAACAACAGAATATCCGGTCTGATGGCCAGAATTTGTTAATCTGTTATCACGGCTCCATCCCAATACATCTTGGAGAGGCTGTTTTCCAGGACATTCTTGGGTTCATACTTATAAATGGTGTTAATCCACTTGTTAACTCAACAGAGGACTAATTGTTGATGTAAAATCTTAGTGCCGCTTTCTGCGTGTTCTTACATTTGCCAGGAAAACATCCCCTCCATCTTCCAGCTCCTCTGCTGGGTTGATTTAGGATAGGAGTTGATCATTTCTTCCCAAGCTGCAGAAGCCAAGACTGTGAGAACTGGAGGAAGAAACTGAGGAGTAAGACTTCTTTTTTCATGAGGACAGAGTAGGGAGAAAATTTCCCACCTTCACCCAACCAAGAACCCTCTTGGACCTGATGTTTTTAAAGTATTGCTATGAAATTACATTAATTAAGTAGCCAAGATCTCAGCTGGAGCCTGTCAGTGTCCGTGATGAGGGTGTGGGTATATCTGGTGTGTCTGGCGGTTGGAAGACTGGCTGACTCAGAACCAGACGGCTTAGGGACTTTTGCTTTAGCAGGAGGAGGAAGGAGAGGGTTATAGCATGATGTTCTCTGCAGAAGGGGATGTAGAGAGAAAAGGGAAAGAGACAGTGTTTATCTCCTGTCCTTCCTCCCTGCAAGGAGAAGATCTGACCCTGACAGTCGGTTTGCCATCGGCACAAGCTGCAATCTGGGAGAGACTCCCTGAGACCATGGTAAAAGCAGGGATATTTCAGGGCTAGAGTGACAGAGGGTGACAAAGAGTTGTGGGGAGCAAGGACAGTCTGCCAACCTCTCTGTGGAGCCCTGAAGGCCTCACAGGTGCCTGCAGGACCTATATTCATAGGTAGCAGCGGACACAGCTGGGCATCTGAGGTAGCACAGGGTCACGCAGAAGGTCACGCTTGCGACAAGCTGGAGACCTGCACAAAGGCGTGGCAAGAGCCTGGAGACCTGAGTTATTTCTAGCAAATTGATTCCCATCAGAATTCTCCATCTGGGGAGACCTAAGGCAAATCCGATTAATTAAATAGTAATTGTATTAGTCTTTCTGAGTTTTGACCGAGTGCCCTGTTTCAGGTAGCAGACAATGTGGCCACGGTAAGTCCTGAAGTTCAGGAAGCGCCTACGGATACTTGCTTTTGTGAGCTAGCCTGAGACAACTGAGAGGTTCAACCATATTAGGTGGTTCAGCTGAATTTGAGTAGCAGCCATGAATTGAAGGTAGATAAATGCTATTTGTCTCCCGCCCCACAACCCTTTATTACACATAGAGCAAGTCTCTGGCAAAATTATGCCACACGAATGAAAAAAGAATCGTGGGGACCCACACTGAGAAGTTTAGGGAAGTCCCACTCTGTCTTGCACCCTGAATGAAAGGCTGGCTCTGTGGCTTACACAGTGGTGTCTGTGGCAGCCTGGCAGCCCTCCTCTAGTGGGGGCTGGGCCAAAACTACACCAGCTCCTTACAAACATAAGGGTAGTGAGGATCCCTAAATCCCTCAAACCAACCACGGATCTTCACTGCCGTTTATTTCAGCAATGAGAGGTTGTTTCTAACATCTCGGATGCAAATGGTTGGACTCTCCAGGGCACATTTAGAGAATGATAATTGAAGCACTTCCTTTGGAGTGTGGGTTCCTGGTGAAAATCTTTCACCTTATAACTCCTCACCCCTGAGGTGTGGGTTCTGCTTAGGTTCTTTTAGATGCGAATTGCCTTCCTAGGATGTCCTTTAAAGCAAAGGTGAACACACACTTCACATCCATGGTTGACTGTGAAGTATTTAAAATAAGCAATATGATATGCTGTATGCATCTCCAGCAAGGGTGGCCCTTCATAGAAAATAAAACCATCGGTGCCCTCAAATCACTTCTTGAACATACAGCAAACATACATAATGAAACAATTTTTTTTTTTTTTTTGAGGGGGAGTTTCACTCTTGTTGCCCAGGCTGGAGTGCAATGGCACGATCTCGGCTCACCGCAACCTCTGCCTCCCAGGTTCAAGCAATTCTCCTGCCTCAGCCTCCCTAGTAGCTGGGATTACAGGCATGTGCCACCAGGCCCAGCTAATTTTGTAATTTTAGTAGAGACGGGGTTTCTCCATGTTGGTCAGGCTGGTCTCGAACTCCCGACCTCAGGTGATCCACCCGCCATGGCCTCCCAAAGTGCTGGGATTATAGGCGTGAGCCACTGTGCCCGGCCGAAACAATTTTAATATTTGTGCCATCCCTTATAGTTTATAAGATACTCTAATGCAGAAGACTGTCTACTTCTCATTTAAAGATAAATATAACTCATTTTAATAACAAAGAGCTCAAGATTTAGAGAGCCTGAGAGCTTATGATTAGATAATCCCTTAATTTATACATTATCTATTTAACTAGATTTATCCACAGCCTACTCTGTGCCAAACATTAGGATGGGTGCTTAGATGCGGTGATGAACAAGTGTATTTGTCACTTCTTGCTGGGTAAGAAATGAACCCAATGCTTAGCAGATTATTATCTCATGGTTCCTGTGGTTCAGGAGTCTGGGCATGGCTTACCTGGGTGCCTCTGATTCAAAATCTCTCATGAGGTTACAGTCCAGCTGTCGCTGAGGCTCCATTTGTCTCAAAACACAACAAGGGCTGGAGAATCTGCTCCCAAGCTCACCCCTGTGGGCCTCTCTCCACAGGGCTGCCTTATGACATGGTGTTTGGTGTCCCCCAGCAGAAGGGATCCAAGAGGTATACTCTAGTTAGAAGCCACAGCCTTTTCCTTAGTCTCACAAATGACCTCTGATTATCTCTCCCATATTCCAGCAGAGCAAGTCAATAAGGTGGGCCCACACTCAAGGGGAGGGGATGGGAGTCCCAGGTAGCACGGATGATCTGGGGCCCTCTTAGGGGCTGCCTAACAGACAGAGCAAGTCCTACGCTGCTGCGAAGGTTAATCTTATGGGTCAACTTGACTGCACTAAGGGATGCCCAGATAGTTGGTAAAACACCATTTCTGAGTGTGTCTGGTAGGGTGTTTCCAAAAGAGATTAGCATTTGGATCAGTAGCCTGAGTAACGAAGATCAGCTGTCACCAATGTGGGTGGGCACCATCCAATCTACTGAAGGCCCAGATAGAATAAAAAGGCAGCAGAAAGGTGATTTCACTTCCTCTCTTCTTGAGCTGAGACATCCGTCTTCTTCTGCGCTCAGTCATCGGTGCTCCTGGTTCTCAGGCCTTCAGGCTCAAACCAGAACTTACACCACTGGCTCCCCTGGTTGGGATGAGACCCACACCACCAGCTTTCCTGGGCCAGCTTGCAGATGACACCTTGTGGAACTTCTCAGCCTCCATAATTGCATAAGCCATAATTGCATAAGCCAGTGTGCAATCTAAATCTCCTCTATAATCTATGCATAGGTATGGCTCCATTTTTCCTATGGGTTCTGTTTCTTTTCTTTTCTTTTTTTTTTTTTTTTTTGAGATGGAGTCTCGCTGTCACCCAGGCTGGAGTGCAGAGGCATGATCTCCACTCACTGCAAGCTCCACCGCCTCCCGGGTTAACACCATTCTCCTGCCTCAGCCTCCCTAGAAGCTGGGACTACAGGCACCTGCCACCATGCCCAGCTAATTTTTTTGTATTTTCACTAGAGATGGGGTTTCACCGTGTTTGCCAGGATGGTCTCGATCTCCGGACCTGGTAATCCGCCCGCCTCGGCCTCCCAAAGTGCTGGGATTACAGGCGTGAGCCACCGCACCCGGCATCTATGGGTTCTCTTTCTTTGGCAAACCCTGACTAATACAATTGCCCTGCTCCCAGGAGCTTGAGATGACTATTGTCATAGAGACAACAACTATGACTGTGGAAACAATTTTTAATCAAATAATTCCATTGTGTTGAGTTAGAATTGATTGATATACTATAGAGGCAAGGCATAGGATGTTACAAGGGTATATAAGAGAGAGGCCTGAGCAAGTCTGGGTAACAGGTTCTTCTGAAGAAGTGATGTTTGAATGAAATTTTGGAGGATGAGAGTTTGAGAAGGGGGCAGCAGGGAAGAGGAAGTGGGCACAGTCTGTGCAAAGGCTCCAAAGTGCAAAGAAATTCTAACTTGGCTTTGTAAAGAAGTGAGGGAAGGTCAGTGTCTTCATGAAACTATCCACTTGGTTTCAGGTAGCATAGAAGTCATTTTCTCTCCAGGAACACGACATGAATAAGCAGCCTGGGACTAGGGTGGTGATTCAGCTCCATGTCCAAGAAGCCAGGATTCTTCTTTCTTATCCCTCCCTTGCTGGGGAGTTGCCCTTGTCCTCAGAGTTTACATCAGCTACCCTCATATCTGTATTCTAAGCAGCAGAGGTGGGGAATGGGGCAAGAGAAGGAAGAAACATATATTATCCTCTTCCTTTCAGGATACGACCTAGAAGGTGCACCCTAGCCCGAGTTTAGTTATATGACCAAACCTAGCTGCAAGAGAGCCTGGAAATATGTACTTCATTCTGGGCATCCATGTATCTAGATAAAAACTGAAGATTCTGTTCAATTAGAGCATAAGAATAACCTCTGCTATGGTTTATTCCTTTGTCCCTGCAAAGAGTTCTGCATATCTCCCTTTGGAACACACTCACTGACTTCCCAAGTCATAAAATCCCAAGCCTACATCTGGATACTGCATCTGGTTCAAAGTCTCAGGATTTCTTGCCAGTAAAATTCTTTCAATTTGGAATTCCCTCCAGCAGGCCCAGATGTAGAACTCTATTCTAGTGACTCACGAACTAAGAGACAAATTGTCTATCCTTGACATACCCAATATACAATGGAAGAGAAGGAATCGAGTGTTATGGGTTGAATTGGGTCTCCCCAAAATTCATATGTTGAAGTTCTAACCTTCAGTCACTCAGAACATGATCTTATTTGGAAATAGAGTCATTGCAGCTGTAATTAGTTAAGATGAGGCCATACTGGTGGAGGGTGGTCCTTATGCAAGGTGACTGGTGTCCTTATAACATGAGGACACCTGGACACAGGTACACACAGGGAGAACATCATGTGAACAAGGAAGACAGACATGGTGTGATGCCACTACAAACCAGGGAACACCCAAGGTCACCAGCAAACCACCAGAAGCCAGGAGAGAGGCCTGGAGCAGATTCTCCCTCACAGTCTCTGAAGGAGCCAATCCTGCCAACAGCTGGATCTCAGGCTTCCAGCCTCCAGAACTGGGAGATGACATTCATCCACATAGTTTGTGGCACTTTGTTAGGGTAGCCCTAGTAGGCTAATACATAGAGTAATTATAACACTCTCCTGCCCCAATCTGTAAAGAGAAAGATGAAAAATTTCCAGTGACCGCTCATTCAGGAAAACATTTTATGGTAGCTTCCCTGTGGAGTACAGTGTGCATTGTGTGTGCGTGCACATTGGACCGTCTGGTAGCTCCACATCCTGCTCTCTGGGAGGAACTTACCTGCACATTGTCTTCAGCGTTCCTGGACTTTGCCTTCTGGACTTAATCCACTCCCCTCTTTGGCAACATCTGAGATGAGCACTGGTGGGTTTGTGCTTCTTGGCAGCTGCCCAGCTTTCAGAGCCCATTCCTGCCAGTGCCGCTTCAGAGGCCCAGGAGTGGCTTTAGAGGTTGAATGTTCACAGGCCTGGGCAGGCCAAACATCCAACTTATTTGGCAATGTAATTGCCTCAAAAACTCAGTCATCTCCTGGCCTATCAATCCCATGTGTAAGTAACTTCAGCCAATCAACAACAGTTTTTAAGCCTGAAGTTTTAGTTTTTTTATTTACTGACCCTGTGTTCCATTTACTTCTCTTTCTCTTAACTGCATGACAGCATTTGGAGACTCCTGAAACGATAGGCTTGAGAAAGGAAGCCATACAATGTATTTGACACTGGACTGCCATTTACTCTCTCTTCTCTTTCCCTTTCCCCTCACCTCTTCTACTCCCTCGTCTCTTTCCCTTCCCTCTTCTCCCCTTCTCCTCTCCTCTTCCTCTTCTTCTTCCTCCTTTCTCTCTCTCTCTTTTTCTCTCTCATTGTCTGGCAAAAAGGAAAAATCACACACACACAGAGCCGAACACGACTTTGGATCACAAACTTATCTCCTCCCAATCAAGTAGCTTTACTTACAATGGCTTTATTTCGGGGCACAGGAACAGCTGACTTTTAATTTATTTATTTATTTATTATTATTATTATTATTTGAGACGAAGTCTTGCTCTATTGCTCAGGCTGGAGTGCAGTGGTACAATCTCAGCTAACTGCAACCTCTACCTCCCGGGTTCAAGGGATTCTCCTGCCTCAGTCTCCTGAGTAGCTGGAATTACAGGCGCATGCCACCATGCCCAGCTAACTTTTGTATTTTTAGCAGAGATGGGGTTTTACCGTGTTGGCCAGACTGGTCTTGAACTCCTGACCTCAGGTGATCCACCTGCCTTGGCCTCCCAAAGTACTGGGATTACAGGCTTGAGCCACCGTACCCAGCCACAGCTGACTTTTTAAAGCAGTCTCTCAGTCAACCTAGATTTTATGCTACAGACATTGAGTTCTGCCCTTTGCAGCACAAAATCCCCTTCCATCACTGCTTGCCAACTGACTATCTCCAATGTGAGTTTCTCTCTCCCTTTTAGGCCTTTTGCGAAAAGCAGCAAGAAGCAGCCAGCACCCAACAGAATTTTAAATTTACCCAACCAATTTTCCCTAGAGCTAAGATGTGATCTGGCTTCCAGGTTATTGCAGAAGATGGTTTTATCAAGCATTTTACCATACCATAAAAAGGGGCAATTGTCTTCCAGCCTGCAATTTCTGAGTCTTTGAAGCTGGCTTCCACCTTGAAGTCAATACCACATATTTTAGGCACTTCTAGTATCAGATTCCATTTTACTTGGGTATGCTATACATGTAGCTATATGTAAAAGGGTTCTAAAATAAATGTGACACAAAGTAAACAGGCATTCATTTTCACTTATATAACAGTCCAACAGTAGGTCATCCAGAGCTGCTATGTAGCTCTGCACCATTAATTCATTTGCAGTTGTCTTACAATCTCTAAGGTAAACTCTCAGCCCTATGGTTCAAGAAGTCTCCGTCCACATTCGTGTTCCAAGCAGCAGGATTAGGAAGAGGGAGGAAGGGCACACCTCCTCCCTTTAAAGGCTTTATTCAAACTTACATCCATCATTTTTGCACACATCCTTATGTCTAATACTTAGTCCAGGGCCACACCTAGTTGCTAGGGAGGCTGAGAAATCATCTTTACTCCATGAGATAGGGGCTCAGCTAACAATTGAGAGGTCTACTATTAAGAGAAAGAAGAGGACCACACAATGGCAGCAACCAGCTGTGTATCTGGCCAGCAGTGATGGAGGTGAGGAGGCCATGATATGAGTCTGGTGGTGCAGACAAGCCAGTGTCAAACTGGATGGTCATATGCATGCAGGGGCTACCGTCAAAAATCACACCAGGAATAGACAGAATTCTGGAAAGGTGGCAGAGTAGAAAGTCCCAGGAATCTGTCTCCCCACCTAGACAATAATTGCACTGCAGAATCTGTCTGATGTAACTATTTTGAAACTCTGGAGTACATTTGAAGGCTTGCAATTTCCTGGGGGAAAGCTTGCAATTTCCTGGGGGAAAGCTTGGACAGTAAATTATGGCAAGTTTTGATCAATTTCCACTCATAACAGCTACTCAGCCCCCAGTCCCAAGTCAGGCAGCCATACATGGGTTCCTGGAGCAGCTTCCAAGATCCAGGGAGGGCAAAAAGGACCCTTTTCCTCTGCCTGAAGCAACTTCCAGGGAATTTAATAGGCTAGTGCCCTCCTCTCACTTCATTTTTCTCATTTTCCTATTTTGGGAGCCAAACATTCAGACTCTAGGACATTCAAAAGTGACCACATAGCTGGGCGCAGTGGCTCACACCTGTAATCCCAGCATTTTGGGAGGTTGAGGCAGGTGGATCGTGAGGTCAGGAGTTTGAGACCAGCCTGGCCAATATGATGAAACCCTGTCTCTACTAAAAAATACAAAAATTAGCCAGGCGTGGTGGCACATGCCTGTAGTACCAGCTACTTGGGAGGCTGAGGCAGGAGAATCACTGGAACAAGGAGGCAAAGGTTGCAGTGAGCTGAGATCGTGCCACTGCACTCCAGCCTGGGCAAAATAATAAGACTCCATCTCAAAGAAAAAAAAAATGACCACATATTCAGGAATTTAGAAAGTCACAGTGCATGCTCAAGGATAGATTCAGGCCTTTAAAAAGACCTGAAAAGATTTTAAGTTTATACCTCATGCTAATCGCTGGTACAGAGACAGCCTACAACAACCACAGGACAAAACAAAATAGAAATCAATAAACTCTGAGTAAGGGGGAGAATCTGATTTCCCGAGTTACAACATTATTAGATTCAAATGTCCTGTTTTCAATTTAATAAAAAATCAGAAGGCATACAAAGAAACAGGAAAGTATGGTCCATTCAAAAAGAAAAAATAAACCAACAGAAACCATCCTGGAGAAAGACCAGATGACAGACTTGCTAGACAAAGACTTTAAAACAATTATCTTGAAGATGCTTTAAAAAAAAAAAAAAAAAAAAAAAA
>NW_016806197.1:1377024-1411718 GCF_001698545.2 Rhinopithecus bieti
CAACTAAAGGAAATCATGGAAAAGTCAAGATAATGATACATGAACAAAAGAAACTATCAATAGAAGAAACTAAAAGACATTCTGGAGCTGAAAACACAATAATTAAAATGAAAAATTTACTAGAGGAATTTGAAAGTAGAAGGTAGAAGGCAGAAGAAAAAAGAATCAATTAACTTGAAGTTAAAACAATTGAAATTATTGAGCCTTAAAAACACAAAGAAAAGTAAACAGAGCCTCAGAGGCCCATGGGACACTACCAAATGGACCAACATACATCATGGGAGTTTCAGAAGGAGAAAAGAGAGAGAATGGGGCAAAGAGATTTTTGAAAGAAATAATGGCCAAAAACTTCTCAAATCTGATGGAAGACAGAAACATCCAAGAAGCTCAATGAACTCCAAGTAGGATGAACTCCATGAGACTCACATCAAGACATATTATAATCAGGCTGTCAAAGGCCAAAGACAGAGAGAATCTTGAAAGCTACAAGAGAGAAGTAACTTATCACATACAAGGGATCTTCAATAAAATTATCAACAGATTTCTCATCGGAAATTCTGGAGGCCAGAAGGCAATGAGTTGATATACTCAGTGCTGAAAGGAAAAAAAAACTGTTAAGCAAGAATCCTATATCCAGCAAAACTGTTCTTTAAAAGTGAGGAATAGGCTGGGTGCGGTGGCTCACACCTGTAATCCCAGCACTCTGGGAGGCTGAGGCGGGCGGATCACGAGGTCAGGAGATCGAGACCATCCTGGCTAACACAGTGAAACCCTGTCTCTACTAAAAAATGCAAAAAATTAGCTGGGCTTAGTGGTGGGCACCTGTAGTCCCAGCTACTGGGGAGGCTGAGGCAGGAGAATGGCGTGAACCCGGGAGGTGGAGTTTGCAGTGAGCTGAGATGGTGCCTGGGCGACAGAGCCAGACTCCATCTCAAAAAAAAAAAAAAAAAAAGGAAAAAATTAAGACATTTCCAGATAAACAAGAGCTTAAGGAATTCATTACCACTAGACCTACCCTGAAAGAACTGCTGAAAGGAGTCCTTAAAGTTGAAATGAAAAGACACTGGAAAGTAACATGAAGCAGCATGATGAAATAAAGAATTCAGTAAAGGTAAATATATAGGAAATTACAAAAGCTGGTATTATTGTAACTTTGGTTTGTAACTCCAATTTTGTTTTCTACATAATGTAAGACGTTAATGCGTTTAAAAAATTATTTGTTTGGTTTTGGCCATGCAATATTTAAGCATTTAATTTTGTAACACCAATACCTGAAAGGGGGTAGGGAAGGGACTATATAGAAGCAGAGTAGGTTTTTTTTTTTTTAATTGAAATTAAGCTGCTACAAATTCAAATCGGACTGTTATAATCTTAGGATGTTAAGCGTAATCTTCAGGGTAATTGCAAAAAAATATAGTTGTAGAGTATACACAAAAGGAAATGAGATGGGCATTTAAACATTTTACTACAGAAAATCAATTGGCACAAAATAATGCAAGAAATGAAGTACAAAAAAGCTATATGGCATATAGAAAACAAATAGCAAAATGACACAAGTAAGCTTCTCTATATCAGTAATTACTACAAGTGTAAATGTTTTAAAATCTCCCATCAAAAGACAAAGAGTGAGAGAATAGATTTTTTTTAAAAGTACATATTTCAACTACGCACAAGAGACTCGCTTTAGCTCCAGGGACCAAACAGGTTGAAAGTGAAAGGACGAGAAGATATTCTATACAAACAGTAACCAGAAGAGAGCAGCAGTGGTTAAAAACAAGGTAGTCACAAAAAGACAAATACTGTAGGGTTCCATTTATATGAGGTGGGTAGAGTAGTCAAATTCTGAGAGACAAAGTAGAATGGTGCTTGCCAGTGGCTGGGGAGAGAGGAGAAGGGGGAGTTAGTGTTTAAGGGATACAGAGTTTTGGTTTTGCAAGATAAGAATTTTAGAGATGGACAATAGTGATGATTGCACAACAACATAAATGTACTTAATACCACTGAACTGTGCACCTAAAAACTGAACAGATGGTAAATTTTATGTTATGTGTATTTTACCATGATTTAAAAAAATATGTTATGTAAAAAATCACTCCAGAACAAGCAGCGCAAACCAGACAGTCCCAGGCAAGCCTGGACACAGACCACCTATGGAAAGATGATGTTACAGGTTTTGGATTTTGAGAACGACGAGAAGCTACTGACCAATTCTAAGGAAGGACATGATGATATCTGAGTTGTTTAGAAAAGTATTTTGACTGCTATGCAGAATTGATGGGGAGGGGAGTAAACTCAAACCCCAATCTTCTGTCTGCAAAGACAATTGGTTATTTAAGGTCATGTAAAGGCTCATTTGCTCCCAAGCAGCTCTCCCTTGGCCCACTCTGATCCTTTTGTTCTCATTACTTCCAATTAACTGCAAGATCTGTCTCCAAGAAGTATCACATTTCACAACTTTGGACTCATATTAACAAGATTTTCAACACTGTGAAATAATTATCGATCCTTCTCCTTTATAACCTCTAACCAAAACAGTTTTCAAATTCATTTTCCACGTCCAACTCTTCATAACCTCATCTCTTCATCTTTTGATGTATTTGTCCTCTCTTTTTCTGAATTGATTTTACTCTTTGTCTGAAATCTTGCATCTCACTTTTGAGCTTCATATAACTGTTTCATGAAATGCAACCTCTGCTGGCTACACTATTCACTAGTTCCATTAAGCAGTCCCAAAATTTTGCCAGTTTGTAAAAGGTGATTAGTTTCTCTTCTTCCTCTGTGAATCTAGGGTACTATGAAAATAGCCCTGTGTATCCATTAATTGCACCAGATTTCAAAAATAAGGTAGGGAGCATTATAGACATGGCAATTTTTATACTGCAAAGATATTTCAATCCAGCAACTTTCAGTGCAATTTAAGGAATCTGCAATTTAGGTTCTATCATGAAGCCCTTTAAAGAGAAGACAGTCCTTGGGAAAATGAGTATTTACTCCTAGCCTACCTTGGAGCAATCTAGTGTTTTCTTCTCTAGGTTTTGTATTCACGCCTACAAGTGATTAGAGGAACTGGGAAACCAATTTCTCCATCAGCAAATCCAGTCTTCACTTTGATGGGCATTGTTGGATATCATTTGTGCCTGGGAAAGGTAGCCGTTTATGTCTTCATTTGAGAACACTTTTGTTGATTTGTATGTCAGATCATTACATGAGAATAAGATGAGAAGGGTATTAAATGGGAATTAACATAGAATTGATTCTAGGTTTGGAAGGATGTGCTTGTGAGACTGGAAATAAGAGAAGAAGGAAACTGGGTGGATAAGAAACTCCCAAGGTTTCCTCTTACTCTCCTGACTTGTGTCCCTTACAATAACCCTCAAATACAAGCAAAAGAGGGTGGGGAGGAGGCCACTGGACCAACCAAATAGACTCTGTCTGGATTATGCAGAACTGGGTGCTACAACTGTGAGCCATGCAGAACCTAGAGAAGGTGTAAGAGAAACATCTTCAAATGCAAAAAATAGTTTTAAATTAAGACCACAACGGAAAGCTAAATGATTAGTGATTATTTAGCCTAGAATAAAGGCTAAGGAGAAAAGAAAAACTATAAATTTTCCTTAGAGTTAGAGAGAAGAATAGCTTCTGGCTGAACTTTCACTCTGACAGAATCAGAGAAAATTAGCCCAGCCATAAAGTGCTTAGACTCTGAGCCAGAATTTCCCAGTCGGGAGTTATTTTGTATATTTGTTTAAGAACCCATTTTAGATGAGTGTCTTAGTCAGTTCATGTTGCTATAACAAAATACCATAAACTGGGTTGTGTTAACAGCAAATGTTTATTTCTTACAATTCTGGAGACTGGGAAGTCCAAGTTCAGGGCGCTGCCAGATTTGGTTCTTGTCCTGGTTCATAGAAGATTGTCCTCACCATAGGCATGAGCAAAGACTTCATGACTGAAACACCAAAAACAATTGCAACAAAAGCCAAAATTGACAAATGGGATCTAATTAAACTAAAGAGCTTCTGCACAGCAAAAGAAACTATCATTGGAGTGAACAGGCAACCTACAGAATGGGAGAAATTTTTTGCAATCTATCCATCTGACAAAAGGCCAATATCCAAAATCTACAAAAAAATTCAACAAATTTACAAGAAAAAAAACCCCATCAAAAAGTGGGTGAAGGATATGAGAACAGACACTTCTCAAAGAAGACATTTATGGGCCAACCAACGTGAAAAAAAGCTCATCATCACTGGGTCCTTACGAGAAATGCAAATCAACACAATGAAGATACCATCTCACGCCAGTAGAAGGGCAAATCATTAAAAAGTCAAGAACACAGATCTTAAGAGGATGTGGATAAATAGGAACACTTTTACATGTTGGTGGAGAGTTAAATTATTCAACCATTGGTGGAAAGATGAAATTCCTTCAAAAGGATCTAAAGAACAAGAAATGCTGTTTGACCCAGCCATCCATTACTGAGGTGTATACCCAAAGGATTAAATAATCATGCTACTATAAAGACACATGTACATGTACCTTTATTGCAGCACTGGTTCACATGGAAAGACCTTGGGACAACCCAAAGTGTTCCATCAATGATAGACTGATAAAGTAAAATGTGCACATATATACATGGAATACTATGCAGCCAATTAAAAAAGGAGAGTTTCATGCCCCTTTGCAGGGACATGGATGAAGCTGGAAACATCATTTCAGCAAACTAAACAAGAACAAGAAAAGCAAACACTGCATGTTCCTCAATCATAAGTGGGAGTTGGAACAATTAGAAACATGAACATAGGGAGGGAACATCACACACTGGGGGCCTGTCAGGGGGTGAGGGGCTAGGGGAGGGACAGCATTAGAAGAAGTACCTAATGTAGATGATGGGTGGATGGGTGCAGCAAAACACCATGGCATGTATATACCTCTGTAACAACCCTGCACATTCAGCACACGTATCCCAGAACTTAAAGTATATATATAAAAATTGGTCTCACTATGCCCTAACATGGTGGGAAAGACAAGGGATCTCTCCGGGGTCTCTTTGATAAGGGCACTAATCCCACCCATTTGGGTTCTGCCTTCAAAACCTAACCACCTAAGCTTAATACCTTCATTTTGGGCATTAGAATTTCAACACAGGGCGTTTGGGGCACACAGACATCCAGTTCATAACAACAAGGTCAGGAAAGCTTCCTTCTGGTGACTTTTTAAAGACACACACAAACAAAGATGAGAAGGCAGGGAGAAAGAAAAGGAGAGGGGGTAGAGAGAGAGAAAAGGATGGAGATTTAACTCTCTGATAAATATTAACATGTTTACAATTTTTTAAAAATGGGTCAGTGCAGTGGCTCATGCCTCTAATCCCAGCACTTTGAGAGGCCAAAGCATTAGAATTGCTTGAGCCAAAGAGTTTGAGACCACCCTGGGCAACACAGTGAGACATTCATCTCCAGAAAATTTTTTTTTAATTAGTCAGGTGCTGTGGTGTGCACTTGTAAGTCTGAAAGCTGGGGCAGGAGGATTGTTCAAGCCCAAGGGTTTAAGGCTGCAGCAAGTTATAATTGTGCCACTCTACTCCAGCCTGAGTGACAGAGTGAGACCTTGTCTCAAAAGAAAAAAGAAAAAAAAAAAAAGTCAAGTTGACTGGACAAGGAGTTAGGGGAGGGAAAGAAGAGCCAAGATTTGCTAACTTTCCCCCCACCCTACCCTAGGCCAGAACTTATATGGTACTCACAACACACTTAGAAGTGGAGAAATGAAAGTAGACATTATGATCCTCCTTTTAAAAAGATATCCAGTGAGAAAATTGCTGCACAGAGAAATTAAGTAACTTCCCTGAGGGCACACAGATCACTGATGAACAGACCAATGTTCAACATCAGGTCTGACTGAGCCCAAATCCTATGTGCTTTCATGCCTGCATTAGGGCATGCTGGGGTCAGCAATGGCGTCTGGGGCTCAGGATTGCTCAGTGGCCCAGGATGTCCCAGTGATACCCTAAGGTGGGCTGTGGGCTCGTCTGTACTCCCTGCACTGCTCCTTCATGTTAACCTCTGGTCTTTCAGAATCCTGTACTCCACTAGTTAATTTAAATGTTTATTTCCACTTATGGGTTAATAAGTATTATAATAGGCAATGTAAAAGATATATCCATGCACTGTAAAAATTCAAATGCTACAGAAAAATATAAAAGATAAAAGTTTTCCTTCCTTCTCCCGACTCTCCCTTTCCACAGAGGAAATCGCTATTAAGAGTTTTGTATGTGCCCTTCATGAAAAATATCCTAAGCATAAAACCAGGTCCATATTTAGTACATCTAGCTGGGTAGAGGAACTTGTCTTTATTAATTACGAAGAAAAGAGGAATCTTAATGCCCCTCTTACCTTAGAATCTTTCTGATGTTACTATTTTTTAAATGTGTTTCAGGAAAACCTTATGCCTTAACATCTTAAAGAAGTGATCACTATTATGAGAATTTGAGGCATAATAATCACGAGAAAATAATTTATTTTTGTGTTTTTGTAATCTTTTAAATGCAGCTAATTAATGATGATTCTTTTGGATTGGGCAATGTAAAAACTTCTTTATATATATATATATCTTACATAATCTTCACAACAGCCTTACCATGACAGTTTCACAGACAGGACCCATGGAGTCCTTGGTGAAGACAAGCTTTTCTTTTCTTTTCTTTTCTTTTTTTTTGAGACGGAGTCTCACTCTGTCGCCCAGGCTGGAGTGCAGTAGCATGATCTCAGCATCTCAGCTCACTGTATCCTCTGCCTCCCAGGTTCAAGTGATTCTCCTGCCTCAGCCTCTCAAGTAGCTGAGACTAGAGGCAGGAACCACCACGCCTGGCTAATTTTTGTATTTTTAGTAGAGACGGGGTTTCTCCATGTTGGCCAGGCTGGTCTTGAACTCCTGATCTCCAGTGAGCCACCCTCCTTGGCCTCCCAAGTGCTGGGATCACCAGTGTGAGCCGCTGGTGCCCAGCTGAAGATAAGTCCCTCAAAGTCTTACAACAATATAGGATTAAGACAGGAATTGAACCCAGGCAGCAGGATCTCTGATCCTGCATTTCTAACCACAACACAGATCACCATTCATTGCAGAGATGTTACATTCACCTTGGAAAAATGGAGAAAAGAAGAAAAATGACACTCAGAGATTATTCACCCAAATAAAATTCATATTCACATTTACTCTGATCTGTTTCCTACAGTGATTTTCTTTTCAGAACTCCAGATCTAGAAATAGAACCCTGTGACTGATGTAGTTGCCTGGTTTATGAACAGATTCACAATAGGTAAGGAATTCAGTCACTGTTGGTTACACAGCAAATAATAAACTCACCTGAAAAAAGGACTGTTCTGAAAAATCCAGAACTTGCTCTGTCACTAAGTGGAGGAGGGGACTGAGTGGTGTATTTGCTCATAGCTCTCTCCCTAGGGCCAGTTCCAGCAGGGACCTCAAAATGGGGACAGTGGATGAGCCAGCCAGTAATCAGACCTTTGGGAGCTGGGATGGCAGCTGGATGCCAGTGGCCAAGCTTCTTTCAGCCCCTGACAGCCAGCTGACCCTGCCCTGCTCCCAAAAGACAAAGAGTGCTCAGTGACACAATCACCAACCACCACCATCTCCTGTTTTGGGTTGACTAAGAACCACAGGGCTGCTGTGTTACTAAATACAACACAGTCATATTTTGAGTCTTTACCAAGAAAAAAATACTTGCTATACCTGAGCAGCACTGTGTTTATAATTGAATCACCATTCAGGTGGTGGTGGCAGCTAGAGAAATTGATTTACAAACTGTCTAGTTGGGTCTAGGGATTTGTTTTTATTAATTATGAAGAAAACAAGAATCTTAATATCACTCTTACATTAGAGTCTTACGGATGTTACTCTTTTTTAAATGGGTTTAAGGAAAACTGACTGAAAAACGTGAGTTGCAAATAGCATTCTGAGAAAGCTGCTAAGCAATACATATTTCATACCACTCCTGAACGTGGTCAGATATAAATAGCAGCACAAACATTTAAGAGCTATTCTCGCTGAAAAAAAAAAAAAAAAGGTAATTAATTGGTGTTACACACAAAGGACTTCTCTATTTATTTATTTATTTTTTTTTTTGGTGACCAGCACAGCTTTAATTACAAGTAATTGTTCTCAAAATCAGGCTGCTCGTAAGTTCTGCATTCTAGACAGTGATTATGCATCAATATCCTAATCTATCACTTTCATTATTTTAGTCATTTGGGTGTGTAAATTTGTATTTAATTCAGACAACAAACTCCGCAGTTCCCACTGTTACTTTCTATGAACCTATGCCTTTTTAAGGCACAATAGCGTGGGATGATTTAGATTTACATTTATTTACTTTTACTTAGGAAAATAATGGTACACTATTGTGGGTTTGGCTGACTTCTAGGTAAATACAGTGGCATTAGATGTACAAGGAGCCGGATTTGTCCCTAATTAATCAGGAATTTTAGTAGGTGTCCCTATAGAATTGCATTTGGTACTGCGTTGTAATGAGCTGGAGTTTGCAGAAATTCCCCTGCAGAAATCTCCTAGTAAAGTAATAGGGGCCTATTCTTTACCTCATTTAGAATTTGTACATTTCTTCTCTCCCAAGTTAGGCACTAGAAATGTCGCCTGGATTACTGAACTCCAGTACGCTGTTTACTCTATACCCGGGCTTTGTATGTCTGAGTAAATTTCAAAACAAAACTCAACAGCCTTCCCAGGACATCTGATGGGAATACATTAGCTACACCTTGTCCTTGTGGATGACACCACCATTTTGTTTCTGATCTCTTATGCAGGTAGATATTCTTTATTTCCTATGAAATATGTTTCCTTGAATGCAAAACAAATGGCTATGCCCTTTGTTCCCTTTCTAACTTGCTTTTTGGTGTGCTGGTCTAATTGCCATGCCATACAGTTTTAAATGAAAAAAAATCGAGTTAAAAATTCTATCCATACTTATAAAAAACAAAACAATAAAATGATATCTTTGGTAATCACTTATTTGGTTGAAAAACTCTCATAAAATACGCACACCCACAAATGTTTTAAGCTACACAAATACAAAATTTTGTGGAGGAAGAGATTATTTACAATGTTAGAAAACAATGCCGTTGCCAGAGAAATTTTCTTGGAATTGCAAGGTAGGTCAGATAAGGGAAAATACATTGTATGGTGACAAACTATGCTTTATGCATTTCAAAACCTATTTAAAATTAGAAAGTTTGAATAAAATTTACATTTAAAACTACTCATTTTCTTTAATTATTTTTTAATAAACTTCCATGTTAAATGGGTATAATATAGATTTCAACTAGCTAGGAATTATACTGCTTTGTCTACTGTATCCTATCTTTCTTTTTCAGGTAAAGTTTTTTATTGACATCATGGGAATTTTGCTTAAGTGCAAAACTGCCAGTAATTTTACAACATTTATTGAGGGACTTCTGCGATTATAGATATTCAGTGAGGATAGGACTCATGATGAAAAGAGAAAAAAAAATAAGAAAAAGAAGATGATGACGATAAAGGATATGTTCCTGTCCTCCTGAAAGAATTCACAATCCACACAATAACACATGCACACACAATAACACATGCACAAGCACACAGAGCATGTGGTCCAGATAAGTACACGAATATAATAAAACTGGAAAACTGAGATTTTAACAAGCCAAAGGCCCTCTGAAGGTGGAAGGACCAGATTTACATGAAGATTAATTTGGAGAGTTTCTAGAAACATCACAAAATGAATAACATAGATTGTCATCAGATAAAGAAGTCCCAAATTCGATTTATTCGAAAATATTCGAAATATTTTTTATTTCACAAAGATTGTTTAACCCGTGCTTACCAGTGCTTTACTAGTTTTTACTTAAATGAAAACTTTAGAAAGTTGTTTGGGGATGAGGTAGAAGAGACTCTGGGGTGACTGAATGACAAGTAAAGTTCCCAGGCCAGAATGGACAAGTCTAGAGTGAAAGGAAGCTGAGATTGGTGAGAAGACACAGTGTCTGTCTGAACTAGTGAAAAACAAGGCAGGAAGTTCCAGGAGGAGAAGGGATGGAGGAGGGAGAAACTTGTAAAAGCGGGCGGAATTGCTCCAATAGGCCATGGGGCACTAGGGGTCTCACTGGCATTTTCACATTGTGATGACTCTCACTTTCCATACCTTCTTGCTTACGTCACTTAAATCCAGTCACCCAAACCAAAGATTAGTAAAAACGAGACATGTGATAATATTTGTAATAGGTGTTTAGCCTCTGCCTACAGAACCTCAAAGCACATTAATTTAGAGGAAAATAAGCAGTTATCTGACATATTTGGGGGTGGGGAACCCAAGCACTTATTTACATTTTTAATTTCCATTACCCTGTTAGTGAACATTAGTGTGTTGTCTAAAACTGCAGTAATCCAGGGATGATCCTGCCTTTGAACAGGGAGGGAACCATTAAGGGAAACAGCACCTGAAATGTGGGAGTGCGACGCACTGACTCTGTTTCCAATTATTTACATGAGCAGGAAGCTGAACACAACCACATTCCCAACTGATGTGCTTTTTTGTGTAGCTTTTCTGTCACTGGTGTTGCATATAGTGGGTACTAAGTAAATGATTTTGAATTAAAGAGATTAATTTGCCTCTTTCCAATGTGATTTGTACCATATGCAAAAAACAAAACAAAACAAAACAACAACACAAAACAAAAAATAATTCCGGCGACATATCTGTGAACCGAGAGAGTTAACGGGTAAGCGCTTTACCTTTCAAGGCACAGGGAGAGCTAAGGCAGAGGTTTTGATTGCACGGGCAGCCCCAGATCAGCCCTTAGCTGGACTAAACACACTTCTAGATACTGTGTTTTTTGCTATTTTGTTGTAAGCAATAGGAGGTCCCTTTGGTAAACATTAAAGAATTATAAGCAAAACAATAAATAGATGTTGTTGGGACTCAGAGAATCTAATTTACAAGTACCCACTTAACATCTTCAACTATAAAATTCAGATATCCACATTTATTTTTATCATGGCCATGCAAAAATTATGTAGAAGGAGAGATGATTTACAATGTCAGAAAACAATGCTGTTGCTAGAGAAATTTTCTTGGGGTTTCAAGATAGGTCACACCATATTTTGGCCATGAAATGAACAGCATGTATAAGGTCTGACAGACATGAAGCAGCTGAAATAACGGTCATACCAAACACAAATGAAAATGATCCATCCTGCACGTACAATTCCAGTGCTTTCAGAGAAATGAAGGTTTTACTACTTTTCCAGATACTGGCAAGTTTTACCCTAATAAAGCCCAGGGACAGTGTGGTAGTGAATCAGGAGAATCGGGGGATAGAAGAATACAAGTCCCCACACTCTCAGTGGATTTCCGGAACTCCAGGGGAACTGTGGGTCTATGAAACACATGCTGTCTTTCTGAAGAGGCATTGTTTCGATCATTCCATAGGTAGAGGCTGCTTTGAGCAATACTTTTGGCATTACTTTGAGTCACGCCAAACACATTTTGCATCCTTAATTAAGACTTGTACCTCTACGCACTTTCCTGGGCATGGTCTATTCTGTTTCATTATCATGCACCCAGCAACAGACCAATTTCTACTGAACAATTAGAAGGCCATAGACCTGATCAGGAAGACTGTGGCCCCCACCTTCAGGAAGCTTACAATCTACTTAGAAACGTAACACACACACCCATAAAGAGATCACAAACCTTAGCAGGGCGTGGCGTGCCACTGCAGTCCCAGCTACTTGGGAGGCTGAGGTGGGGGAACAGCTTGAACCCAGGTGTTTGAGGCTGTCGCACCCTGCATCCAACCTGGGCAACAAAGTGAGACCCTGTCTCTAAGAAAACTAACAATAAATAATAATAATTTTATAAAACTAAAAAGAGACCATAAACTCACTTTCTAGGTGGCCAAGTATATCCACATAAGCAATGGAGAGTACTCACTTTTCAGAGAGCCTCCAGAAAAGGGAGAGAGCTTTTTTCAGACCCAGTGGCCGGGGCGCTTTGCAATAGTGCAGAATTTGACACACCACGACGGCTATTATGGATGGACAAGGAGCAGCCAAGAGAAGGAAAGAGGCAGATCTGTGACCCAAGCGGCAGCCCTTGCAATGGGAATAATCCTCATCCTCCATGTGTGCTGTGTGCGACACGGGCTTCCCCGGCAGGGCACTGGCCCAGCCCCTGCTCTACTGGAGGGGACTGTAGCTTTGCTTCACTCTCCCTCCCTGCTTAATCACTGGTTCAGATGACAATCCACCCCAGGCAAACGATGCTCATGCAGAGAAGAAGACAGCCAGGTCAAGATCAGATTTTTCTAAAAGTTTTCTTTTTTCTTTTCTACATCATCTCAACCTTCCTTTTTAAATAAATGGACTTGCAAATAGACCTAACTTCAAAGATCTCATTGGTCAGTCTTCACTGTTTATGCACCCGGGCAGGGAACCATTCAAGATATTATTCTTATTTTTTTAAATCTTTTTCTATCTCTTCAATAGCATCTGGACGATCTTTCCATTCTTGTCTGGTGATAATGAAATCACTAAAAAACATACCAGAACCCTTTTTGCTTATCTCTGTGCCATTTGGAACATATGTGAATAAATTGAACACCACTTGCTCATTGGTTTTCTTTTTTTTTCCCTCTTCCCTTGTTTTTAAAAGCCCTGTTTGAAATCAGTCTCTGAAGGATCCAGCATCTGGGTTACGTCTGATGCTGGGAGGTTTGCCTCCACGTCGTCCCCACGGCCTTGATCTAGACAGCGAGCCACAATCTACCCAGCACATTTTTGTGGCTTAAGTGACCTGGAGTCTGGGGCTTTTCTTTGTTGAAGATTTTCTTTAGGTTTCAAGTTGATTTTACACCAATAATGGTGATTCCAGCTTGGGCATTGCACAAATAGTTCGTAGATGACCATGGGGGAATCCAGCTATGCTGTTGGGACTAGTAGCTAAACTCTCTTGGAGGGCTTGACTTAGATCAAAGAGCATCTTTCCCTTTCTTGGAAACCACATTGCCAGCCTTTTCTAGCCAAGGGCCTGCTTGTGTTAAATGAGAAGAGAGAGACTCTGGCTCATCCCAAAAGAGGCCGCCCTGGAAGAGACCGGAAAGGCTTTTCCAGGAGGAGTTTGCTCAAAAGCATAAAAGGGTCAGCCTCCAGCTTATCATTCAAAAAAGTTTTAAAGCCTTTTAAGGAAACAATTTTAACCCAGCTGCACTTATCGATCAGTGATTTGATTTTGCTTTGTTAGGAGAGACTCGTAATCTGCTTTTAAATGTTTTTTGTTCCTGGCCTTCTTTGATAGCAAGTTCTGCCTAAGGCTACTTCTCAAAACTCGTCACTGGAGCTTTCAAGTCTATGTGAATAACTAGAATAATTTTAATCTGGACCTTTCTTTATTCCCTACTCCCTACCCACTCCTGTTTGCAGCAGAAAATGTTAGGGGGTTGTAAGAATTTTTTTTTTAAATCAAATTCTGCCAAACCTAAAACCTATAAAAAGGAATCATTTGCCCTTTAAAAGAGAGAGAGAAAGCAAGGGAGCAAACTCTATTTACAAAGTCAGAGGGAGTCAATCTGATTTTATTTTCTCAAGTACATTCAGTGAGTCTCAAAAAGAATGCAAGTTCTCAAGTCTTGTCTCTGCTTGGTGTAAGCCACAACTAAAAAATACATTTCAGCAATATATCTGAATCACTGTAGAACGTACTTTTTTTGCAATAGATAGGTTTTATAGAAGCTTTTTTACTTGTAACTTTCAAAGATTGTAATCAGTAATCATGCCTTTCATGACATTGTGAACTATAATTTTATCTCACTAAGCTACCATAAAAGACTGGTTGTTTTATTATTATAGCATGCACTAAAAAACAGAACCTATGCTCCTCATTTAACTAATCACTTCTGATATTTCTCAAGCTAATGGGAACCAAAAACACTTATAAGATATCTGTTCGTTGATTTTCTTAATGAAATGCACACCTTTTTTTATAATGTAAGCATATGCGTACACATGTATGAACTTTACAAGTTTATTTAGCAAGAAACCAAATATGTGAGGAAAGCAGACTTTTCAAGTGGCGCTTTAATTGCCAGTCATGCATGTTCTACAGATCATTACCGAATGTTTACAGGTCCTGCACGGAATGACTTTACACCAAAGAAGAGGGTAACATATCCTCATTGTTTATAAAAATGACAGCTCCTAATGGACCATATTAGCTTTAACACAAACTATTAAATCTCCTTCATTACTTTTTGCTGTGTTATTTTCGGCATCTCGTTAGCTCTGAGAAGTGGGTGCAAACTCCTAAGGAAACCTGGGCACACATTGAGACGATTAGAGATCATGGTTATTAGATAAGCCTCGGGAGGATGTTTTTCTTGGGTTGCTCACAAGCATTTTGAAAGAGTCGTGTTCCAGGTTTGAGGTCCCATGTTTCTTCCTGTTAAACTATGAGCAGCTGTAGCACATGACCTACTTCTGTAGGGCCCTGTAATGATTTCCTTCCTTCGGAGGCTTCAGGAGTCCTCCTTCTGCCCTGTGAAAAAAAGAGACAAATATTTTAATCCAAGCAAAATGCTGAAGCAGGTTTTGTTGGTTTCAGGGAAGAAACTCAATACAGCTCCAGCACTGAATGTAGGCCTCAAATTGGAACCATCTGGGCCGCAGAAGGGCTCAGAGACCTTTGGGGAAGGCAGAGACAGTCTTGCCTAGGGCCGCAGCCCATACACCTGCAGAGATGGCCGACATCTGGGCAGGCCCTGGGCTCACCCAGGAAATGGAGCTGCTCCCACGGTGGCAAAGCCCCCACTGCCTGGCATTGCAGTTGGGAATACCATGTAAGAAAAGGTGACAACTGCTCAGAGGACGACTTCCTCCATGAATACTCCTCATAGTGAAAGGAAAACCTCATCATTCTTTGGAACATATTTGACACAAATCAGACATAATTTCCTAACTTTTGCTTTTCAGCAGACTGGGAAGAAAGTCCTCAGGAAACCATAGGTGGGTATACACAATATTTTTAGAGTTAGCCTTAACTAGGGAAAGAAAAGGCTTTTACAACGCAGTGCATGCCTGTTTGGTATTCTCCGTATCCTTTTTTTTGTTTAAAGGGTTGTTATGATTATTGTTGACTAGTTTTCCTTTTCAACTCAGTGAAAGTGCTTTTCAAGTGTTTTCTAATATCTAAACATAGAAGACTAGGCCAGCTGTTGGAAGGTTATTTTAAATAAAGTATTCTAAAAAATTTTATATTGCAAACTTCCCATGGGTGAGGGATAAGAGTATCAACCCATTTCCAAATATAAAAGACGAGGACTTTTGCTCAAAGATTAGAAATCTTGTCATGTGATTTTAAAACCAGTGCAGAATATGTTTTCTGGAAAGAAAATAGGACATAAAGAACAGATAGAAATTGTACAAAAGTTGTGCATTTAATAAATATATTTTCCAAATATTGGTTGATGAGGAATATATCATTTCCAGTCTGGGTTTTAAATTATTTCCTGTGGTTAGAAGTGCAATGTGGCCATGATAGAATCCTAAATAATATGACCAAACCTGACATCCTGAGAGTGGAAGCCGCACGACAATCTCAGCACCAAGGTCAGAGGATGATTTATTGAGAAAGGATCAGTCCCTGGAAAAGGTGACAATTCAGAAAAAATAATGGTGCTTGAAATTTTGAGCTTAAATTCCTAGAAGTGTACATTTATCTGGTTTCTCCTAACTAACATTTTTCAATAAGCCAGTGGACCACAGTTTTTTGCTTATTGTAAGTACATTTATTAATTTATTATAATTAAATCTGTTGACGGATGGAAATCACACAGTGAAGACATAGATTATATGTACGAGTAAAACGTTTAATTTTTTTTAATTAAGAATTGTCAGCAAGAATACATTTTTTTTAAAATCCCTGAATAGAAAATAAGTCCAAAAAAATAGTATTTGGACTGAAGGCTCACAGAATGTCTCTCATTTTTAAAAGTTCTAAGGATATATCTGTTGCAAGGTTTCCCAGCACATCGTTAGGGGTGACATGAGTGTACCGTGTTTCGGTTCTGAGCTGTTCTCACATGCACACTTCACCACAAGCCAACTGGAAGGGGTGCGGGAGGGTTGTGCGCGTTGGGCTTACTTTTTTTTGCCCTGTTCCAAATTTATATGCATGAGTCTAAATTTTTAACCAAATCTTTGTTCTCTTTCCTCTTGAAGCTGCTTCACACTCCTGCCTACGCACCCAGCTGCACCCAGATAGCTCTTCCTCCCTCCCCACCCCGACAGCCTGCACCGCTGCTCAGCTACAGGGTGAGACTTAATGGAGCTGAGCGGAGCACTTCCTAGCGAGCTTCCTGCAGAGCAGTCAGCCGAGACTGGGAAAGGCCCACCACCAAATGCCAGGAGCCAGGTGAAAATCAGAGGGCCAGCCCTCTGCAGGGGCAGCCTCCAGAAAGCGTCTTGCTGTCATTTAAGGGTATTCGTTTGATACCTTTAGGAAGGCTTTGGGTTTCTTTAGAGCACAGCCACTGTCTCATTCATACAGCTCTGCGAGAATGCCCATATTCAGTATCTAAGCTGACCCACCAACTCCATCAAGTTGCGAATTTCTGAAAAGCATCAATGCCCAGCCTCAGAAAAGTAAGAAATTCTGCTGTGTGTCTTCACATGTATTTTTATTTTTACTTTATTATTACTCTTATTATTTTTAGAGAGAGTGCCTTGTTCTGTTGCCCGGGCTGGAGTCCTGTGGCAATATCCTAGCTCACTGCAGCCTCAAACTCCTGGGCTCAAGTGATTCTCCCGCCTCAGCCTCCTGAGTAGCTAGGACTACAGGCGTACCACCATGCCCGGCTAATGTGTCATTATTTTAGAGATGGGGATCTCATTATGTTGGCTAGGCTGGACTCAAACGCCTGGTCCCAAGTGATCCTCCTGCCTTGGCCTCCAAAAGTTCTGTGGCTACAGGCATGAGCCACTGCACCCAGCCTTCCTGAGTATATTTTTAAATAAGGGTTTCATATCTTCAACATAGCCCCTAAATGAAAGCAATGATTATAACAATCACACAGCAACTAAAGCCAGTGTTCTGATGGTTTTATTTGAAAAGCACCATTCTCTACAAATGGGAGCTAATCAATAAAAAAAATACATATATTTGAGAGAAAAGCCCACCCTGTCCTCAGGAAAAGCAACCCGTAGAGAGTGGGCAAGTTCAGATTGATTTATGAACTGGGAAAGTATTTCTGATTTTGTTTTAATTTTGTCTTTGGCCAAACGGGTCAGGAGGTGATGAAGACTGACTTCCCAGCCCTTTGCTGCCAAATCTTAACTGCCTGAAAACTTACAGAAATGCTTGATTAAAACTAGAGTAAAAATCTCCAGTTGCCTTCAGCAAACCACAGCACAAGGGTGGGAAAAACAGTGCCAGGTTGCAGTTTAAGTATAGTTACTTGGCGCCTGCTGAAAGTACTGCTCCCTTCCTGTTTAATAATTAATTCAACTTTAAAGCCCCAAGGATCTGGACTCAGCACCAGCTTCACAAAGCAGTACAGAAACAAAATGCTTCCAGAACTGGAGGGGGGATAGAGGAAGAAAGAATCTAACATTTCAAGAAACATCACCACATGGGGCCGGCAAGCAGGGGGTGGGGTTTGGAGGTGGAAAGATCCAGGGTGGAGAAATTCAAAATAAAATAAATACACACAAAAGCAAGGTTATTCACGGCCACTGGCACCAGGACAGGGAGCGGCATGGCGAGCCGGAAGTCATCCATTTGGGAGGCAGGCTGGGTGCCTGTAGGCTAGTGGGGCCGAGAGGGTAATGGGCTCAGTCTCCGGAAAAGGAGACCCAGCCTTGCTCTTCAGCAGTGGCCTCTGCTCATTAGTCAGCGCATCGTGCTGGAAAAGGCATCCAAGGTGGGCAGTCATCCCTGCCTTCGCGCTCCTCTCCCTCCACCCCACCCCACCCGCACAAGTCACCCTCCAGGGGAAGGCCAGATAATGCCCGATGTGAGGGCGAAAACCAAGAAAGTTCCCAGGCTTAAATATTCAGTTACAGAAGTTAACACCCAACACAGCAGCAGATAACTGCAAAAACGTGTCCCCTCCATCCAGTGGGGCACCTGCACTGTGCTTTGTGATTTTTCTAAGTTGTTTGCTTTCTCTAAGCCGGTGAGTCCAGCCAGGAAAGTGATGCACTGTAGATGCCGAAAACAGGCAGAAGCTGCTTAAGAGCTGATCAAATCTCTTATCATACACAAGATAGGAGGAGGAATGTGTCCAGAAGGACTGCAGCAGAGCCCCCTCCAACCGCACAGTTCAGTATGAAACCACACGGACTGTTCTTCTATACTCCAGGAAACCTAAGTATCCCAAAGCATGGCCAAGAGATGGTCTCACCAGAAACGAACAGATTAATTAAACAAAACGAAGGCCCAAGTGGCCAGAGGAAAGAGGAAAGCTATTTAAACCCAAATTGTATTTACTTTTGCTTATTTTATTATTATAAAGAGTCATAAGATAGAACACTCACACGGATCCCCTGAGATTCCGGCTGGGTATTTTGAAATAGACATTCACATAATTAACTGGTTGAGTTGAGCAAATAATGACCTGGATATTTTCCGTAATCCTTAAAATGGATGTTTTAATACTCTGCCATTGTTAAAACTAAACAAATTTTCTTTATATTTTACTTTGTACATACATTAGTTATAAGACATTTAAAGTACATTTCCTTCGTATGTTTCCCTCCACTGCAGATTGATGGTGTTGCCTTAAAAATGTAGCAGCTGTATTTTAAAAATAGGGTTTTGCATTCCTCTTGACTGAGTTCTTAAAACTATGCCAAACTCAAGTTTGAAACTAGTTTCCAGTTATTAAACAATTTCAAAACCAGAAGGTCAATATGCTTTTCTCTATTTTTGAGGTAGTGAATGTCTAGTTGCTGCTTTTTATTTTCAATTTCAAGTTTGGTTTCAAGCTCATGCCCCTGTTTTCTTACAAAGCTCATAGTCCTAGACAGTGAATCCTTCCTCACAGTAACGTATTCCTTTGTGATGAGAATAATTATCTATCAGTGTATCTTTTTTTTTTTTTTTTTTTCTGAGTCGGAGTTTTGCTCTGTCGCCCAGGCTTGAGTGCAGTGGCGTGATCTTGGCTCACTGCAAACTCCACTTCCCAGGTTCATGCCATTCTCCTGCCTCAGCCTCCCAAGTGGCTGGGACTACAGGCACCCGCCACCACGCCCGGCTAGTTTTTTGTATTTTTAGTAGAGACGGAGTTTCACCGTGTTAGCCAGGATGGTCTTGATCTCCTGACCTCGTGATCCGCCCACCTCGGCCTCCCAAAGTGCTGGGATTACAGGCATGAGCCACTGTGCCCAGCCCAGTGTATCTTTTTTAAAAAATAAATTTGGATATTTCTATGAGACTGTGTGTTGTCATGGAAACAGCACTGGGCTATGAGCCAAGCCAGCCTCTGGGCTGGTCCAGCACTAGCTGTACACCCTGGCAAGTTACAAACCCAAGGACACATCCCTGAGTGTCAGTGTGTACTGCTGCTAAAGGAGGAGTTCTTGGTGCTTCTCTCCCTGCAGTGTGTCTGCAGGGAACCCTGTTTCAGGGATGGGAAGGGAAGACACACACACACAGCCCACTCTAAATCAGTCCAGACTGTGATGAGTGCTGAAATGGAACCATGAATTAAATGAACCAGAAGATCTATAAGGCCTGCCCAGCTCCACAGATCTCCGATTCCATGTGAATCATGGATCCACCAACTGGGTTATGCCCAGTCACTGGCCTCACTCACTCAGTGCTCACCGTGTCCCGCTCGCCCCTGTCCAGCCTGGCCTTCTTCATACAATCCACGGGGATTTGGCGGTAGTAGGTAATTTGGAAGATTAGATTAAATAATGTGGAATATACCCATGGGTATAGATGTGCCCTAAAAGAGGGAAAAGGTGTGGCCGCATGATTAAAGAGTGGAAATCAAGCTTAACTCTTGGGTAATCAGCGTATGTGTAGGGCAAGTATATTCTATTCAAGATTTACCCACAAGAGGCAAAAATACTGTGTCAGAAGTTAGCAGATAAAACAGGAATACGAAGAAAATGGCACAATTTTTTTCTACCTTTTTTTTTTTTTGAAGTTTTTTTTATTTTCTTTTATTTTATTATACTTTAAATTCGTAGGGTACATGTGCATAACGTGCAGGCTTTGTTACACTATGTATATTTTGGCCCATGTTGTGTGCTGCACCCATCAACTCGTCAGCAGCCCATCAATTATCATTATATCATGCTCATAACTCCCCAATGCAATCCTATCCCTCCCCCTCCCCCATGCTAGGCCCCAGTGTGTGATGTTTCCCCTTCCCGAGTCCAAGTGATCTCATTGTTCAGTCCCACCTATGAGTGAGCAACAGTGCGGTGTTTGGCCTTTCTCTTTCTTGCTGATAGTTATGGCTAAGAATGACGTTCTCCAGCTGCATCCATGTCCCCACAAAGACGCAACACTCATCCTTTTTTGATGGCTGCCCATAGTTCCATTGTATCTTAATCCAGTCTTCAACAGATGGACATTTGGGTTGATTCCAAGTCTTTGCTATTGTGAATAGGCCCCTGCAATAAAACATACGTGTCCATGTGTCGTTGTAGTAGAAATAATTATAAATCCTTTGGTATCATACCCAGTAGTGGGATGGCTGGGTCATGCATGGTACATCTAGATCTAGATCCATTGAGGAATTGCCATACTGTTTGCCATAATGTTGAACTAGTATTAACAATCCCAACCAACAGTGCTAAAGTGCTTCCTATTTTCTCCACATCCTCTCCAACACCTGTGTTTCCTGATTTTAATGATTGCCATCCTAACTGGCTGTGAGATGGTATCTCATTGTGGTTTGATTTGATTCTCTGCATGGCGAGCTTGATGATGAGCATTTTTGTTCATGTGCTCTGTTGCTGTATGAATGTCTTTCTTTTGAGAAATGCTCGTGTTCATATCTTCCCCTGATGGGGTTGTTTGTTTTTTTCTTGTATATCCCTCCCCATGGTTTGGAAGATTTTGTGCTAGTCGTCAAGTGTAGGTCCTAGAGGCTGATGGGACGGGGGTGTTCACCTCAGTTTTCTCATCTGAAAAATGGGGCTTTCAACCTCAGAAGGTTGCCTTGATGATTATCTGAATTAATATATGTAAATCTCTTGGTAGAATACGCAGAATTTACCAAGTTCTAAGTTGATGTCAGCCATTATTATTGAGTTAGGAGAGCTTTGTTTTTTGTTTTGTTTTGTTTTTGTTTCTGTTTTTGAGACAGAGTCTCACTCTGTTGGCCAGGCTGGAGTGCAGTGGCACAATCTTGGCTCACTGCAACCTCTGTCCCTTAGGCTCAAGCAATTCTCTTGCCCCAGCCTCCTGAGTAGCTGGGATTACAGGCGTGCACCACCACACCCGGCTAATTTTTGTATTTTTAGTAGAGATGGTCTTGAACTCCTGACCTGAGGTAATCCTCCCACCTTGGCCTCTAAAAGTGTTGGGATTACAGGTGTGAGCCACCACGCCTGGCCTAGGAGAGCTATGTTTAACCAAAGAGCTAGTGACTAATAATACATAACTAGTACTACCATACTGAAATGTTTTGCCTCTATATGCATTTGCTAGGGCTGCCATGACAAAGTGCCACAGGGTGAGTGGCTTAAACAACAGAGATTTATTTCCTTACAATTCTGGAGGCCCCAAGTCAGAGATTAAGGTGTGGGCAGGGTCGATTCCTCTGAGGCCCCTCTCCTTGGCTTGTAGATGCCACCTTCTCCCTATGTCCTCACATGGTCTTCCCTCTGCGCATGTCTGTGCCCTAATCTCCTCTTTTTATAAGTATACCAGTCACATTGGATTAGGGCCTATGCCAATGACAAGCTTTAACCTTAGCTTGTTAAAGACCGTATCCCCAAATACCATCACATTCTGAAGTACTGGGGGTTAGGACTTCAACGTGGGAATTTGGTGAAATACAATTCAGCTCATAACAGCCTCCACATCAGTAGAAGCACGGCTTCCATCAAGAGTTTTAAAATAACAGAAGTTCAGATTTGTATACACAGGTATATAAATGAAAGGGATCAGCCTGGAGGACATTATTAAGTGAAATAAGCCAGGCACAGAAAGACAAATATTGCATGATCTCACTCATAAGTGGAATCTCAAAAAGTTGCCTTAATAGAAATAGAGAGTAGAATAGTGGTTATCAGAGCCTGGAGAGGGGAGGGGTAAGGGGAAACAAAAGAGGTTGATCAACAGATACAGAGTTGTAGTTAGGATGGAAGAATACATTGCCGTGTTCTATTACATAGTACGGTGACTATAGCAAATAGCAATGTTCTGTATATTTCAAGATGGCTAGAAGAGAACATTTTGAATATTATCACCACAAAAAAAATGATAAATGTTTAAAGTGATGAATATGGTAATTACCTTGAGTTAATCATTTATACAATGTATACATTCATTGAAACATCACACTGTATCCCATAAATATGTTCACTTACTATGTCAATTATACATAAAAAGTAATTAATTAAAAAAGAAAAGAATGGGAAACAGGCTCTATCCAGACCCTTGAATACTTTCACTGAGGTGAAGCTGCATGCTCTGTGACTGTTCCCCAGTACGGAATAGACACTCACAGTCTGTAGACAAGTTAAAATCAAGCAGAGGTGAGGGCTATTATACCACCAGTGGAAATGATCAGTGTGATATACTTGTTGACTCAACTCACGAAGCTTGGATAACATAAACCAACAGAAATCTGCTTGAACCTGGGATCATCCAGGCCAGAGAGGAGGCTGACGAGTTGCTGTGGTCCTTGGGTGGCTTGACCTAGCACTGAACTCTGTGACCTATCAATCCATGAAAAGACAGAAGGAAATGTTTCACACACGCAGTTCCACACGGTGCCTCCATGAGTTCAGTGACAGATCTGCCCTTTCCCACTGCCTTCCCTGGGAATCTTCTGTTAAATACCTAGTCCATAGCTGCTTTTTTGCACCATGGCTATGTCACCCCTGCCCTTGTGCCAGAGCAGATTGAGTTAAATATTTAACTCATTTCTATTTTAAAATGTGTTAACTCAATAAGTTTAGCTGCATATTCATGATTCTTTCAAATATTTTCTCTTTTGGGCTCCTTCAGACTCTCATTTTGGGATTTGCTAAGTATGCCAGCCCAAAGAAGGTATTTGAGCAGCATATTTTCATTAGATATTGGTCACCACGTCGCTTGAGCATGAAGCCTTCAAAGAAAATTAAAGTGAAAGAAAAAAAAGATCTAGTATTGGTTATTAACTCCACCTCAGGGTGACTTCTCTTCAGGGGCAATTAAATAGCAGCTCTGGGCTGTTAAGTTTAGTGGCTTTACTTGTAGGTGGCACTCTCTTCTTCAAGGACAACCTCCATTCAGATCTGCTTTGATTTTTATCTGATGACACTGAGGCTGCCTCTGCAAAACCAGATTTTGTTTGAAATTGTAGATGTGACCACATCTACGTGCTCTGACCTTTCTTCTTTAAGAATCAAGTTTTGCATTACCAGGTAAATGCCCTTTCAGTGGAATTTTCATGGAACACTGGGGACATCCTGTGGTCAGCTTGGTTTAAGGCAGCCAGTCTTTTCAGCAACAATCATAGGGAATAAAGAAATAAATGTCCCACATAAATCCTAGTTTATTTTGCAAGAACAAGAAGATAAAAGAAAAAGAAAAGAGAAAAGAAATACATTCTTGTTCTTAATAATCTTTGCAATATAAACCTCTCTTTTTTTGAGCAACGCAGTTTTTCAGTGAACGTGGATTGAGCAATTATTTTTGTTAAGGACAGATATTTTCCTGAAACAAAATACAGCTTCATCAGAATAGAGGAAGAGTGCCATGACATCAGGCGTTGCTCCGCGATCATACCTGGTTCTTACCATCTGCTACTGTAGGTTCCCTGTGCCTTGGCTCAACTTCTGGTCCTCGCAGGAGACAGCCTTCTGCAAAAAAGCACACAGCATGGCTTAAAGGAAAAACAGTGGGTATTTTGGCAGTTTTACACCACAGATAGTGCACCAGTGACACTAAATTGAAGTCATTTAGTTGTAAATGCGATATTACATTTGACGGTTTCCACTGGCAAAGCACTGAGCTGCCCACGTTGAACAGAGGCAAAGAAATGGAACTTGGGGAGCAAAGGCAGTCACCAGAGTAGCAGACCAAAGGGGCTTGTAAAAGCGTTTGTCAAGTCATTTAGAATCATAACTCAGCTCAACACACACAGTACCAGGAACAGCCAGCTCAGTTTCAGCAGTGGAAAGCAGGCAATGGAGTTTATGTTGTTCTTCTGTTTATTAAAGACGGATGGGAGCACTTGACAGAAAAATCAAACTTCTGGTCATGGCTCATTAATCCCTGTTGTATCTGTCAGGGGTATGTGTTTGGAGTTCCAACAAGCCTCTAGAAGGAAGATCACGGCTGAGCTTTGGTATTTTCTCTAATTTTGAATGGAAAGAGACGCCAATCACCTAGAAGGAGAGATAGAATACGAGGTTATTTTTAACTCACCTACTTTAGTGGTTATTAAACATAAGTGAGTTGGTTTAAGATAAAAATGATTATGGTTAATAATTTTATTGTCAATTTTTGTCATAGGACTTTCTTCAGGAGAAGCAGCAAGGTAAAAACAAATATGGAATAAAGCCCCATATGATGGCTGTTCTAGGAAAAGTTCAGCTTTTGGAGATAGATCTTTGGGTGAACCTGTGCAGACTCTGTGTGTGTGCCTGTGGTCACTGAAGTGCAGCTTCTATCAAATTGTCTTCAGCCTCCTCAGCTGTAGATGGGGATAAGACCCTGGTCCACCCAGACTGTTGACATCAACCCAGAAGACAGGAGCAGCGCTATTCTGATCCCTCTGTTGGAAACAATGGTCCTTTGTGAGAAGATGTATGTTTCAAAGCCGCCACTCTGTGCTGACTGCACCAGCACAGCTGATCAAGACCACAGGACCAGGAGAAGTGTAGGTTTTCCTGCTGACTCAGGGCCTGGGCTCTAAGATCCACATTTCTAATTCTCCCAAAGCCTCAGGTTTCTTGTGTGTAAAAGGTGCATCATGACACTCATTTAGCACATACCTTGGAGGATTTCTTAAGGATTAAATGAGATAGTGCACATAAGTACTTAAACACAGCACATGGCCCAGAGGTGGAAGCACTTGTAAACATTATTCTTGAGGTTGATATTAGTAATATCATCATCCCCTTCATCAGAGACAGCGTTGTTTGCTCTAGGCTGTGATCCTCCACACGATATCCTCAATCCGCTTATCAGGAGTAGCTGGGAGGGACAAGGAGAGGTTGGAGACGGGTCCTGCCAGCTCAGCTTATCCCACTGGTTGGGGCAATGATTGAATGAATACTTTTGAACTCCATTCTGGGCTAGGTGCTGTGAATGATACAGAGAAGTTTTAAATGTCATCTCTGCACTCAATAAACTTAAATCTAATCCATGTTAGTGGGTACAGGAAATTATCTGCGCAGGCAATCTTAGGTCAATAGCTTTCAAGTAAAGTAGGTGAAACCCCTAAAGGGAGACTAGTGCTGAGTAGATCAAGAATTCAGGAGCAAGCGGGGAATCAAACCAAGCACCTGCTACACATTTGGGTTCACCCCTGGAAGCTAAGGATTAGCTGGAGTCATGCCTCTGAAGGCTTCTAACAGGGTCCAGGCCCTCCTTGCATATTCATGGTTCTTTTCAAATTTGGTTTTTTGTTTAGAAACACACACGGTTGGTCAGGCACAGTAGCTCATGCCTGTAATCCCAGCACTTTGGGAGGTCGAGGCGGATCACGAGGTCAAGAGATCAAGACCATCCTGGCCAACATGGTGAAACCCTGTCTCCATTAAAAATACAAAACTTAGCCAGGCATGGTGGTGTGCGCCTGCAGTCCCAGCTACTCGGGAGGCTGAGGCAGGAGAATCGCTTCAACCCAGGAGGAGGAGGTTGCAGCCAGCCGAGATCGCGCCACTGCACTCCAGCTTGGTGACAGAGCAAGACTGTTTCAAAAAAAAAAAGAAAGAAAGAAAGAAAGAAAGAAAACACACACACACACAACAGGTCCCTTCCTTTACCTAATGGCCTAATGTTCCCTACCAATGAAGAATGGAGACCAAATTGTCTGAGCATGAAGCCAGTCTGAGATAGAAGTTAGAAGATCTCATAGCCTCTCCCATTATGGTCTTTTCTTCATTCACGACCTAAACTCCAAGGAAATCCTTCTAGAAATAACTTCTGAGCACCCACAATGGTGTGTATAAACCATGACACCAGAACTTGTGGGAGATACCCACAGACCATGGCTTCTCCATCAGGGAGCCTACATCCCAGGCAGCAAGGAGCTGAGGGTACACAAATGAGTCTGATGTCAGGCAGGAAATATTAGGTGACGTACGTGAAAAACCAGCAAAACAGGACAGGGTTCAGAGGAGGAGAGAGCGCTTCTCTTGAGACCAGTCAGGAAAGCTGTCTGAATTAAGGGATTGTGTTTTAACCGGACCTCGGAAGACAGTGAAGAGCCAGATGTGTGATAGAAATGTCTACCAGAGGGCTTCCAAGTGGAGGAACCAGCAGAGCAGAGGCTTGGCACCAAAACACTGTGTGTTAACGCAAGAAGGAATACTAGGAAACCTATTAAAAGTCAGCTGGAAATCTTTGCTTGGTAAGGACAAACAAAAATATTTCAAGGAATGCTTTGTTCATCGTGTCCTGCTAATCTTATTGGGACCATTTCATTCCACGTGAAGAGGTGAATCCAGATTTGGGGATCTAATTGACCCTGTGGGTTTTATGTTGCAGCTCAAGCCTGTTTACCCCCGCACCCTACTTACCCGCCCCCACCCTACTCCCACTCTCCCAAAGCCTGGGAACCTGAGGACTGTGAGAGCAGCCGCCTCTTAAAGGAGCATCTCGGCTGTGAGCCGTATTTTCAATTTTTATTAGGATTTCTTATTTGCCCACAGCCCGATTTCTTTTAGGCTTGACATAATTTGCATGATTGAGTTAATCCAAGTGTGAAATGCAGTAGGGACCCGATTCAGTGGACGGTCAGAAAGGCAGCATTATTAGGACATAAAAGAGATGGGGCAGGGTGCTGCCCCCTCATCTCCAGGTGCAAACAGACTACCACGGGGGACTCGCAGTGATCTGCAGGGCAGGAAAGCGCTCCAAAAGAATGAACTGTGTGCGCTCGGCACAGGAGATGCATTCTTCAACGTCCTTCCCACAAACTATTTATCAGGCCAGGTGCTGTATTTGAGATCAGCAAGCAGACTCCCTCCATGTGGCATCAAAATCTCTCAGCCTAACTCCTCTAGAACTCCTTGTAAAAGAAATATTTGCACATATATATTAAATATATATGTACTTTTTATTTTAAAATAATTTTAGACTTGTAGAAGGGTAATACGGAGAATCTCCATATACTCCCCACCCACCTTCCCATGATGAGAACTTCTTACACTACTATGGTACATTCGTCAAGACGTGTAAATTAAAGTCAATTCAGTACTGTTAACTAAACTGCAGACTTCATTCAGATCTCCCCAGCTTTTCACTGTCACTTTGTTCATTTTGAGAGATGTCACCCTACTCATTTTGGTAATTATCTTTAACCAACAGAAAACGCCATTATTGATTTCATTTTGCAACCTGCTGGCCTTGCTCGACCTCTGAGCTCATCAGGGTGCAAAACACTCTCCCCACACAGCCAAGTGGAGCCTCAGAGCCCCGGTGTGCACTTCACATCCTTGCTGGAATCTCTGGGGAGAACAGGCTTTCTGCTCAGCCCTTCCTGGAGCATTGAGAAGTCCCGAAAGCCAGCTCCAGGGAGCAGCTGTGAATTTGCTGGCAATGAGCAGCTTCTGGCTGTGGAGTACTAGCTGTGCTCAGAGATCTTCACACCAAAAGAAAGACCTCCAAGGGTGGCACCAGGACATCACAAACGGGGCATTTGGTGAGGATCTCAAATAATTTAATCCCCTAGATCTTCTTAGTAATTGTTCCAAATAGTTCCACTGTTTCTGGTAAAATTTTGTTTAAAAATTTGATGTCAAGGTAACTAAAATGTTGTCTTAGAATTCATGTTTAATAATCTTTAAATATTATTGTCTATAAAATATACCTTATATGTATCAAGAAATAAATGACATAGGACATTTCACTCACATTAAAGTCATAATTTAGAAAAACCGAATATTTTGTTGACCAATTTGCTTTAAAATGATATATTGTCTCATCATTGGAGACTGAATGTATGTTAAAACACAATACAACAATTACACATTACTATCTCAAATATACAAGAATGCCTTTTTTAATTCCTTGATATAGAGAAATCTTGCATGTTGCCCTTAAAACATCAGGAGCTTTATTTTATAATTTTGCTTTTTTTTTTCTCAATGACAAAATATGGGAGAAAGTTCATACTGATATTTGTTAAAACTTTGCAACGAACACATTGAGAGTATAGTTTGACATTTTAAATTCCCAATAAGTAATAAGCCACGTTGGATACATTTAATCTTTTTCACATTGAATTTGGAAATACTGGTGACATGGTTGTGTGTGGATCAATGCAGATAGCTTTAAGAGGAATTTGCAGACGTGATCATTTTTATGCTTCTTATTAACTACTTTACAACATCAGTGTCCTTTGTGCTTCTGTCTCTAGCCAAATGGACACACATAAGTTTAAACTTCACAATATGTAACTAAGAAGAAAAGTAAGTTAAACCTGCATACTCGTGAAAACCACCCAGTGGTGGGGCATGTCTTGTCATTAGCGCATCCATGCGACCCAAAACTTCCCCAGACACACTCACTAGATAACTACTGGAGGGCTCACAAATTGTTTAAGGGAAAACATATTCAAAGAGTTATTTTATCTTTAAATCCACTCAACAATCTGGTATTTCAAATTCTAGACTGTGGGAAGGCCCGCAGAGAGGGGCCTTTGGACACCAGGGAAGAAGGAAGGGAAGAACCTGAAACAGGAGAGACACAAACTGGACGTTTAATCCCTAGCTGCTGATGCACTCTCTTCGATTTCATCACCTTTGACTCCCTTTACGCCTGTGCTTCCTGTATCTGAACATCCTTGCCCTCTAAATTTACAAAGGTTTTCTACCAAAACTTCCTGACAGTTTCTACCAAAACTTCACTCCATGTGGGGAAGACAGGTGGCCAGGTGAGGTGGAAAAGAGAACAGAGTAAAACTGATGTACTCAGGAAAAAAATCATACCATAGACTCTATTCCAGAAAGAAAAAGTATAACCCACTTAGTCTGGTGGGACTAACGCTGGAACATATGTGGGACTCTGGATATGGAAGATTACTTTATCCCTTGTGATAGATATAATCCTACAACAATAAGCAAGGTTACAGTTTGGCATTTTGATTTTGTTTGTTTTTTTTTTCATTTAATCCACAGAGAAGCCTGGGTTCTTATCTCAGTTCTGCTTTCCTGTTTCCAAAGACACAAATGAATAGTTGATTTTCCAGGTCTTACTGTGATCAAATTGTTAAAAACTATCTGGCATATTAGCATGTGATACAATTGTCAGCAAAAGGTACAATTTATCTTATAGGAGTTTATCTTCAACTTCTAGGGAGAGGAAGTGAATGGAAAAACATGTTTCAGAACAAACTGTCAAAGGAAATGTTTATATTATGCACTGGCTAATTCTCAATAGACAGGTGACTTTGTGAAGTTCAGGTCTGATGGTCAATTTCCATCTGGTTTCGGAGCTGAGGTTGGGCTGTGGGTAGGAAGACAAGTCATGGGCTGTGTCGGGAGACTGATGGGATCTGAACTTCCCAGCACTACCCTGGACTGTTCTATGACCTCCTTACTCCTCCGTTACTTTAGGTTTGGGGCTAAAGCATTTTTAAGAGAACACAGCCCTTGCCTGTTAGCAGAAAGAACTATTAACATCAACAAGGACTGCACCCTTTGCAAATCAGTCAACTCATAAACTCAGACCTATAAATGCTATTAAAATCAAAACTCACAAGAAAGAAGAATATTTCTTTTCTTTTTCAAAAAAACTACTTTTATTATGGAAATATGAAATATATACAAAATTAGAAAGAGGAATAGGATGAGTCCCCATGTACCCATCTCTCAGCTCCAGTGATTGATTATCCATGTAAGGCCAGACATCTGCACCCCACTCACTCATCAGCCCCCCAACCTGCACTGGATTATTATATTTTAGTTGTGGCAAAACCACATGTAACATCAAATTTACCCTAGCAGTGATTTTCAAGTGAACAGGACAATATTGTCAACCACACGCACACTGCTGTGCAACAGATCACAGAACCCTCCATCTTGCGTCTATACCCATGAACAACGCTCCTCCCATCCATCCTCCTCCCCTTAGCCCCGGCAGCCGCCATTCCACTCTCTGTTTATGAATTTGACTCTTTAAGAAACACTCATATAAGTAGAATCTTGAAGTATTTGCCTTTTTGTGTCTGGTTTATTTCACTTAGCCAGTGTCTTCAAGGTTCATTTATGTCGTATGTGACAGAATTTTCTTCTTTTCAAAGGCTCAATAATATCCCATTGCATGGAATATCTCTCTCTCTCTCTCTCTCTCTCTCTCTCTCTCTCTCTCTCTCACACACACACACACACACACACACACACACACACACACACACCATCATTTCTGTATCCATTCATCTGAGTATGGACTTTTAGGGTGCTTCCACCTTTCAGCTGTTATGAATAATGCTGCAATAAACACGGGTGTGCAAATATGTCTTCGTGTTCCTCCTCTCTTCGATTCTTTTAGGCACGTACTCAGAAGTGGAATTTCTGGATCATATGGTAATTCTATTTTTAATTTTTTTAATGTGCCAATAAAATTGTATTTACAAAAACAGGGAGCAACTCCTAACTTAAAATAGACAAAACAATTTTGAAGAAGAACAAAATTGGGTGACTTACAGTAACTGATTTCCATATTTGTTATAAAGATGCGATAATCAAGACTGTGATACTGGTGTAATGACGGACATATGGGTCAGTGAAACAAAATAAAGAGTCCAGAAATAGACTCCTACATATGTGATCAACTAATTTCCAAGGAAAGTGTCAGTGTAATTCAATGGCAGAAATGATAGAATATCTGCATGCAAAAAAAAAAAAACCCCTCCAATAAACCTTGATCCTTACCTCACATCATGCATAAAAATAAACATGAAATGGAACATAGACCTAAATATAAGAACAAAAACGGCCGAGCACAGTGGCTCACACTTGTAATCTCAGCACTTCGGGAGCCTGAGGCAGGCGGATCACCTCAGGTTGGAAGTTTGAGACCAGCCTGGCCAATAGGGTGAAACTCTCTCTACTAAAAATATAAAACTTAGCCTGGTGTGTGGTGCGTGCCTGTAATCCCAGGTGCTCGGGAGGCTGAGGCAGGAGAAGCTCTTGAACCCAGGAGGTGGAAGTTGCAGTGAGCCGAGATCATACCACTGTACTCCAGCCTGGGTGCAACAGGGTGAGACTCTGTCTCAAAAAAAGAACCAAAAAAAAAAAAACAAAAACAAGAACAAAAAACAGAAAACAAAACTATAACTTTCTAGAAAAAAAAAAAAGAAAATATATCACTGAAACATGATCCATAATAGAAAAAATCAGTAAATTGTATTTCATCAAAATTAAAAATGCTCCTTTTCAAAAGACACAAGAAAATGAAAAGGTTAGCCATTGGCCAGGAGAAAATATTTGCAAAACATATGTCTGATCAAAGATTTGTATCCAGAATATATGACAAACTATTACAATTCAAATATAAGCGCTTTTTCAAATCAATAATAGAACAAAAAGAGGGGGTGGTGGAAGATTTGGATAGACATTTGCCGAAGAAGATATGCAAATGGAAAATAAGTACATAAAAAGATGATCACATCATTAGTCATAGAGGAAATGCAAAGTAAAACCACAATGAGCTACTGGTAACACTCACCAGAATAGCTAATATTAAAAAGACTGACAATAGCAAGTGTTGTTAGGAATGTGAAGAAACTGGAACCCTCTTACATGGATGGTAGAAATGTAATATGATACAACCACTTTGGAAAACTATTTGGCAATATCTAAAAGATTAAATGTACACTTAAAATACAACCCATTAATTTTACTCCCAGGCGTCTACCTAAAGAGAAATAAAAATGTATGTGCACACAAAAGCTTCTATTGAAATGTTCACAGCAGCATTATTTATAATTGTAAAAACTAGAAATACTCCAAATGTCTATCAGCTGGGGAATAGATAAACAAAATATGGTCTATCAATACAATTTTTTTCTATTATGGATCATGCTTTGGATATATATTTTCTTGTGATTTTTCTAGAAATTTATAGTTTTGTTCTTTTTTTAATTATACTTTAAGTTCTAGGGTACATGTGCACAACGTGCAAGTTTGTTACATAGGTGTACATGTGCCATGTTGGTTTGCTGCACCCATTAACTCGTCATTTACATTAGGTATTTCTCCTAATGCTATCCCTCCCCCTGCCCCCAACCCCACAACAGGTGTGATGTTCCCTGCCCTGTTTCCAAGTGTTCTCATTGTTTAATTCCCACCTACGAGCGAGAACATGCGGTGTTTGGTTTTCTGTTCTTGCAATAGTTTGCTCAGAATGATGGTTTCCAGCCGCATCCATGTCCCTGCAAAGGACATGAACTCATCCTTTTTTGTGACTGCATAGTATTCCATGGTGTATATGTGCCACACTTTCTTAATCCAGTCTATCATTGATGGACATTTGGGTTGGTTCCAAGTCTTTGCTATTGTGAATAGTGCTGCAATAAACATACGTGTGCATGTGTCTTTATAGGAGCATGATTTATAACCCTTTGGGTATACACCCAGTAATGGGATGGCTGGGTCAAACAGCATTTCTAGTTCTAGATCCTTGAGGAATTGCCACACTGTCTTCCACAATGGTGGAACTAGTTTACAGTCCCACCAACAGTGTAAAAGCGTTCCTATTTCTCCACATCCTCTCCAGTATCTGTTGTTTCCTGACTTTTTAATTACTGCCATTCTAACTGGTGTGAGATGATATCTCATTGTGGTTTTGATTTGCATTTCTCTGATGACCAGTGATGGATGAGCATTTTTTCATGTGTCTGATGGCTGCATAAATGTCTTCTTTTGAGAAGTGTCTGTTCATTCCTTTGCCCACTTTTTGATGGGGTTGTTTATTTTTTTCTTGTAAATTTGTTTAAGTTATTTGTAGACTCTGGATATTAGCCCTTTGTCAGATGGGTAGATTGCAAAAATTTTCTCCCATTCTTTAGGTTGCTTGTTCACTCTGATGGTAGTTTCTTTTGCAGTGCAGAAGCTCTTTAGTTTAATTAGATCCCATTTGTCAATTTTGGCTTTTGTTGTCATGGCTTTTGGTGTTTTAGTCATGAAGTCCTTGCCCATGCCTATGTCCTGAATGGTATTGCCTAGGTTTTCTTCTAGGGTTTTAATGGTTTCAGGTCTAACATTTAGATCTTTAATCCATCTTGAATTAATTTTTGTATGAGGTATAAGGAAAGGATCCAGTTTCAGCTTTCTACATATGGCTAGCCAGTTTTCCCAGCACTGTGTATTAAATAGGGGATCCTTTCCCCATTTCTTGTTTTTGTCGGGTTAGTCAAATATCAAATGGTTGTAGATGTGTGGTGTTATTTCTGAGGCCTCTGTTCTGTTCCATTGGTCTATATATCTGTTTTGGTACCAGTGCCATGCAGTTTTGGTTACTGTAGCCTTGTAGTATAGTTTGAAGTCAGGTAGCATGATGCCTCCAGCTTTGTTCTTTTTGCTTAGGATTGTCTTGGCAATGTGGGCTCTTTTTTTGTTCCATATGTACTTTAAAGTAGTTTTTTCCAATTCTGTGAAGAAAGTCATCAGTAGCTTGATGGAGATGGCATTGAATCTATAAATTACCTTGGGCAGTATGGCCATTTTCATGATATTGATTCTTCCTATCCAGGGGCATGGAATGTTCTCCCATTTGTTTCTTTCCTTTTTTGTTTCATTGAGCAGTGGTTTGTAGTTCTCCTTGAACAGGTCCTTCACATCCCTTGTAAGTTGGATTCCTAGGTATTTTATTCTCTTTGTAGCAATTGTGAATGGGAGTTCACTCATGATTTAGCTCTCTGTTTGTCTGTTTTTGGTGTATAGGAATGCTTGCGATTTTTGCACATTGATTTTGTATCCTGAGACTTTGCTGAAGTTGCTTATCAACTTAAGGAGATTTTGGGCTGAGACAATGGGGTTTTCTAAATATACAATCATGTCATCTGCAAACAGGGACAATTTGACTTCTTCTTTTCCTAATTGAATATGCTTTATTTCTTTCTCTTGCCTGATTGCCCTGGCCAGAACTTCCAACACTATGTTGAATAGGAGTGGTGAGAGAGGGCATCCCTGTCTTGTGCCAGTTTTCAAAGGGAATGCTTCCAGTTTTTTGCCCATTCAGTATGATATTGGCTGTGGGTTTGTCATAAATAGCTCTTATTATTTTGAGG